>NW_027190647.1:0-30579 GCF_040958095.1 Procambarus clarkii
TCAGCAGAGTTTCTATCATTCTGATGCCCCTGTTATCTAGCAGTAAATATATACCTGGGCGTTAGACAGCTGTTACGGGCGGCTTCCTGGATGTGTGTGTGTGGAATAATTTTTATTAGTAATAATTGATTGATTGACAGTTGAGAGGCGGGCCGAAAGAGGAGAGCTCAACCCTCGCAAGTACAACTAGGTGAACACAACTACATAAATACTAACCAACCACGATCTCGACAATCCACTACACACGCAACCCGCTCCCCCCCCCCCCAACTCCCTAAATCACTCTAACTA
Source organism: Procambarus clarkii (assembly GCF_040958095.1). Taxonomy (NCBI): domain Eukaryota; kingdom Metazoa; phylum Arthropoda; class Malacostraca; order Decapoda; family Cambaridae; genus Procambarus; species Procambarus clarkii. The sequence goes on from NW_027190647.1 coordinate 292, forward strand.
GTAATTAAAAAAATTAAAACAAATCAATTAATACACCAAAAATACTAACTATAAATAAGGCACCAAATTTGAGACATACAGCGACTCCAGCGTGGTCTAGTCGGAAGAGAAACGAGTTCTCATCTGGATAGATTGCGATCGAGCCTGTCGGAACGGTTGTGTAACTGCAGGGCACAAATATTTGTGTGTCCCCTCCTGTAGCTGCCTCTGTTTCGACAGGTTCGCTGGATAGCTAGAATTGACCTGGCCCTTGGAAAAGTGGGGAAGGGGTGAAATCCGTTGGGCCCACGGATGGATACCTTGGATCCATGGACTTAGGGCAGGTCTAATCACCTGGGATTCGAACCCACGGTGGGAATAAGGGAGGAGATTTGGGGAGGGGGGGAGGAAGGATTGTTCCAGGAATCAAACCTCACATAAACCCGGACACTCACACACTCACACACCCTCACCCGAACACTCACAGGGACACTCACACACACCCATACACTGTGATAAGGGAGACCATCTGAGGGGACACAGATGGCCTCGTGGACCCACAGGTATAACCGGACACACACTCACCCGGACACTCACAGGGGCACTCACACTCACACACACTCACCCGGACACTCACAGGGATATACACACTCACACACAGACACACATCCATAGACACAAACTGTGATAAGGGAGACCATCTGAGGGGACACAGATGGCCTCCTGGACCCACAAGTATATATCAATATTTAATTTATTATTTAGTATTTAATTTTAAAAAATAAATAAATCATTTTTTTTAATTAATATTTTAATCAATTATTAAATAATTATTTTAATAAATAAATAAATTAAATTAAATTTAACAAATAAATATTTATTATTTAATTTACAAATATGACAGATTTTAAATATTAAATATATATATATATATATATATATATTATATATATATATATATATATATTATATATATATATATATATATATATATATTATTATATATTATACATGCGAACAAGCCTGAATGGTCCCCAGGACTATATGCAACTGAAAACTCACACCCCAGAAGTGACTCGAACCCATACTGCCAGGAGCAACGCAACTGGCATGTACAGGATGCATTAATCCGCTTGACATATGTCAAGATTGGAATATGTATGATTGGAATCATACTTTTAAATTAAATTTATGTAAATTGATTGGAATATGTATGATTGGAATGAAACATATTCCAATCAATTTACATAAATAAACATTCACTAATATATTCTTTTAAAATGGACACAAGCGGATTAAGGCGTCCTGTACATACCAGTTGCGTTGCTTCTGGCAGTATGGGTTCGAGTCACTTTTAGGGTGTGAGTATTCAGTTTGCAGTTTTTGAATTGAGTTTGCTATTGCATCAACTGAGATTCGATCGGGGACCATTAGCATTATAGCCAACGAACTCTCTCCATTTAGACGGTAGGCCTCCAGTGTGTGTGTGTGTGTGTGTGTGTGTGTGTGTTTGTGTTAGAGAGAAATAGATGCAGTAGATATAAAAAAGACAAAATACATATATTTGATAGGCGGGGTCCAAGAGCTAATAACTCGATTCTGCTGATACATATAGTAAATACAAAGAGAAAATAAATACACACACACACACACACACACACGTTTATTGATAATGGACTGTTTTGTATGCGTATCCATGTGTACTATTGTCAAGACCGACAGACACGTGAAGCTATGTGTGTTTATGTGTACCTGTAATTGAACTGACATGTGTACGGTAATTATCTGTATGTGTCCATTTTAAAGGTACACATTAGTGAATGTTTATTTATGTAAATTGATTGACATATGTACGTGTGCGAGCGATTAGTATTACTGTAATTTATATGGTTAACATTTATACGTTGAATGACATAGTTTCCCATTACTGTCACATATTTTGTTACATGTCTACTATTGTCAAGATCGACAGACACGTCCAGCTATGAGTGTTTATGTGTACCAGTAATTGATCTGACATGTGTACTGTAACTATCTGCGTGTGTCCATTTTAAAGGAATATATTAGTGAATGTCTATTTATGTAAATTGATTGGAATATGTATGTAGACGCTCGGTTAGTGTTACTGTAATTTATATGGTTAACGTTTGAATGACATAGTTTCCCCTCATTGTCACATTTTTTGTTACTATTTCGCTGCTCACTCTCTCTGAATCCCGTGGACTAATTTTGCTCACGTGTGTTTGTTTAGGGTACGATAACCAAACGCTTCTTACACAATAATTTGCAACTATTTGCTAAGAAACATTTCAAAAGATCATTTAAGTTTCTAATATGTATTCATTTTCCTAACATACAAGTCAATCAGACAGTACCTTACCTCAGTCAGAAAAACTTTTCTTACTATATCTCGCAACGTCTTTTGCTTATATATCCTATCTTAAAAAAATAAATATTTAATTTCATAACTGCCAACCCCCCTCCCCTCCAAAGCCTTCAAGGCCACCAAACATCATTCCTTTCCATTAACCTCTCCCAAATACTCTTTTGCACCAATACACAAACTAGAGGGCTTTATAGCTAAGTGGACGTCGCTCTCGACTCGTAATCCTAGCTCATGCCATTTCCCGGAGATGGAACAAACGGAAATCAGCAGAGTTTCTATCATTCTGATGCCCCTGTTATCTAGCAGTAAATATATACCTGGGCGTTAGACAGCTGTTACGGGCGGCTTCCTGGATGTGTGTGTGTGGAATAATTTTTATTAGTAATAATTGATTGATTGACAGTTGAGAGGCGGGCCGAAAGAGGAGAGCTCAACCCTCGCAAGTACAACTAGGTGAACACAACTACATAAATACTAACCAACCACGATCTCGACAATCCACTACACACGCAACCCGCTCCCCCCCCCCCCCAACTCCCTAAATCACTCTAACTAAGTAATTAAAAAATTAAAACAAATCAATTAATACAACCAAAAATACTAACTATAAATAAAGGCACCAAATTTGAGACATACAGCGACTCCAGCGTGGTCTAGTCGGAAGAGAACGAGTTCTCATCTGGATAGATTGCGATCGAGCCTGTCGGAACGGTTGTGTAACTGCAGGGCACAAATATTTGTGTGTCCCCTCCTGTAGCTGCCTCTGTTTCGACAGGTTCGCTGGATAGCTAGAATTGACCTGGCCCTTGGAAAGTGGGGAAGGGGTGAAATCCGTTGGGCCCACGGATGGATACCTTGGATCCATGGACTTAGGGCAGGTCTAATCACCTGGGATTCGAACCCACGGTGGGAATAAGGGAGGAGATTTGGGGAGGGGGGGAGGAAGGATTGTTCCAGGAATCAAACCTCACATAAACCCGGACACTCACACACTCACACACCCTCACCCGAACACTCACAGGGACACTCACACACACCCATACACTGTGATAAGGGAGACCATCTGAGGGGACACAGATGGCCTCGTGGACCCACAGGTATAACCGGACACACACTCACCCGGACACTCACAGGGGCACTCACACTCACACACACTCACCCGGACACTCACAGGGATATACACACTCACACACAGACACACATCCATAGACACAAACTGTGATAAGGGAGACCATCTGAGGGGACACAGATGGCCTCCTGGACCCACAAGTATATATCAATATTTAATTTATTATTTAGTATTTAATTTTAAAAAATAAATAAATCATTTTTTTAATTAATATTTTAATCAATTATTAATAATTATTTTAATAAATAAATAAATTAAATTAAATTTAATAAATAAATATTTATTATTTAATTTACAAATATGACAGATTTTTAAATATTAAATATATATATATATATATATATATATATATATATATATATATATATATATATATATATATATATATATATATATATATATATATATATATATACATGCGAACAAGCCTGAATGGTCCCCAGGACTATATGCAACTGAAAACTCACACCCCAGAAGTGACTCGAACCCATACTGCCAGGAGGCAACGCAACTGGCATGTACAGGATGCATTAATCCGCTTGACATATGTCAAGATTGGAATATGTATGATTGGAATCATACTTTTAAATTAAATTTATGTAAATTGATTGGAATATGTATGATTGGAATGAAACATATTCCAATCAATTTACATAAATAAACATTCACTAATATATTCTTTTAAAATGGACACAAGCGGATTAAGGCGTCCTGTACATACCAGTTGCGTTGCTTCTGGCAGTATGGGTTCGAGTCACTTTTAGGGTGTGAGTATTCAGTTTGCAGTTTTTGAATTGAGTTTGCTATTGCATCAACTGAGATTCGATCGGGGACCATTAGCATTATAGCCAACGAACTCTCTCCATTTAGACGGTAGGCCTCCAGTGTGTGTGTGTGTGTGTGTGTGTGTGTGTGTGTTTGTGTTAGAGAGAAATAGATGCAGTAGATATAAAAAAGACAAAATACATATATTTGATAGGCGGGGTCCAAGAGCTAATAACTCGATTCTGCTGATACATATAGTAAATACAAAGAGAAAATAAATACACACACACACACACACACACACGTTTATTGATAATGGACTGTTTTGTATGCGTATCCATGTGTACTATTGTCAAGACCGACAGACACGTGAAGCTATGTGTGTTTATGTGTACCTGTAATTGAACTGACATGTGTACGGTAATTATCTGTATGTGTCCATTTTAAAGGTACACATTAGTGAATGTTTATTTATGTAAATTGATTGACATATGTACGTGTGCGAGCGATTAGTATTACTGTAATTTATATGGTTAACATTTATACGTTTGAATGACATAGTTTCCCATTACTGTCACATATTTTGTTACATGTCTACTATTGTCAAGATCGACAGACACGTCCAGCTATGAGTGTTTATGTGTACCAGTAATTGATCTGACATGTGTACTGTAACTATCTGCGTGTGTCCATTTTAAAGGAATATATTAGTGAATGTCTATTTATGTAAATTGATTGGAATATGTATGTAGACGCTCGGTTAGTGTTACTGTAATTTATATGGTTAACGTTTGAATGACATAGTTTCCCCTCATTGTCACATTTTTTGTTACTATTTCGCTGCTCACTCTCTCTGAATCCCGTGGACTAATTTTGCTCACGTGTGTTTGTTTAGGGTACGGTAACCAAACGCTTCTTACACAATAATTTGCAACTATTTGCTAAGAAACATTTCAAAGATCATTTAAGTTTCTAATATGTATTCATTTTCCTAACATACAAGTCAATCAGACAGTACCTTACCTCAGTCAGAAAAACTTTTCTTACTATATCTCGCAACGTCTTTTGCTTATATATCCTATCTTAAAAAAATAAATATTTAATTTCATAACTGCCAACCCCCCTCCCCTCCAAAGCCTTCAAGGCCACCAAACATCATTCCTTTCCATTAACCTCTCCCAAATACTCTTTTGCACCAATACACAAACTAGAGGGCTTTATAGCTAAGTGGACGTCGCTCTCGACTCGTAATCCTAGCTCATGCCATTTCCCGGAGATGGAACAAACGGAAATCAGCAGAGTTTCTATCATTCTGATGCCCCTGTTATCTAGCAGTAAATATATACCTGGGCGTTAGACAGCTGTTACGGGCGGCTTCCTGGATGTGTGTGTGTGGAATAATTTTTATTAGTAATAATTGATTGATTGACAGTTGAGAGGCGGGCCGAAAGAGGAGAGCTCAACCCTCGCAAGTACAACTAGGTGAACACAACTACATAAATACTAACCAACCACGATCTCGACAATCCACTACACACGCAACCCGCTCCCCCCCCCCCCCCAACTCCCTAAATCACTCTAAGTAATTAAAAAATTAAAACAAATCAATTAATACACCAAAAATACTAACTATAAATAAAGGCACCAAATTTGAGACATACAGCGACTCCAGCGTGGTCTAGTCGGAAGAGAACGAGTTCTCATCTGGATAGATTGCGATCGAGCCTGTCGGAACGGTTGTGTAACTGCAGGGCACAAATATTTGTGTGTCCCCTCCTGTAGCTGCCTCTGTTTCGACAGGTTCGCTGGATAGCTAGAATTGACCTGGCCCTTGGAAAGTGGGGAAGGGGTGAAATCCGTTGGGCCCACGGATGGATACCTTGGATCCATGGACTTAGGGCAGGTCTAATCACCTGGGATTCGAACCCACGGTGGGAATAAGGGAGGAGATTTGGGGAGGGGGGGAGGAAGGATTGTTCCAGGAATCAAACCTCACATAAACCCGGACACTCACACACTCACACACCCTCACCCGAACACTCACAGGGACACTCACACACACCCATACACTGTGATAAGGGAGACCATCTGAGGGGACACAGATGGCCTCGTGGACCCACAGGTATAACCGGACACACACTCACCCGGACACTCACAGGGGCACTCACACTCCACACACACTCACCCGGACACTCACAGGGATATACACACTCACACACAGACACACATCCATAGACACAAACTGTGATAAGGGAGACCATCTGAGGGGACACAGATGGCCTCCTGGACCCACAAGTATATATCAATATTTAATTTATTATTTAGTATTAATTTTAAAAAATAAATAAATCATTTTTTTTAATTAATATTTTAATCAATTATTAAATAATTATTTTAATAAATAAATAAATTAAATTAAATTTAATAAATAAATATTTATTATTTAATTTACAAATATGACAGATTTTTAAATAATTATATATATATATATATATATATTATATATATATATATATATATATATATATATATATATATATATATATATATATATATATATACATGCGAACAAGCCTGAATGGTCCCCAGGACTATATGCAACTGAAAACTCACACCCCAGAAGTGACTCGAACCCATACTGCCAGGAGCAACGCAACTGGCATGTACAGGATGCATTAATCCGCTTGACATATGTCAAGATTGGAATATGTATGATTGGAATCATACTTTTAAATTAAATTTATGTAAATTGATTGGAATATGTATGATTGGAATGAAACATATTCCAATCAATTACATAAATAAACATTCACTAATATATTCTTTTAAAATGGACACAAGCGGATTAAGGCGTCCTGTACATACCAGTTGCGTTGCTTCTGGCAGTATGGGTTCGAGTCACTTTTAGGGTGTGAGTATTCAGTTTGCAGTTTTTGAATTGAGTTTGCTATTGCATCAACTGAGATTCGATCGGGGACCATTAGCATTATAGCCAACGAACTCTCTCCATTTAGACGGTAGGCCTCCAGTGTGTGTGTGTGTGTGTGTGTGTGTGTGTGTGTTTGTGTTAGAGAGAAATAGATGCAGTAGATATAAAAAAGACAAAATACATATATTTGATAGGCGGGGTCCAAGAGCTAATAACTCGATTCTGCTGATACATATAGTAAATACAAAGAGAAAATAAATACACACACACACACACACACACACGTTTATTGATAATGGACTGTTTTGTATGCGTATCCATGTGTACTATTGTCAAGACCGACAGACACGTGAAGCTATGTGTGTTTATGTGTACCTGTAATTGAACTGACATGTGTACGGTAATTATCTGTATGTGTCCATTTTAAAGGTACACATTAGTGAATGTTTATTTATGTAAATTGATTGACATATGTACGTGTGCGAGCGATTAGTATTACTGTAATTTATATGGTTAACATTTATACGTTTGAATGACATAGTTTCCCATTACTGTCACATATTTTGTTACATGTCTACTATTGTCAAGATCGACAGACACGTCCAGCTATGAGTGTTTATGTGTACCAGTAATTGATCTGACATGTGTACTGTAACTATCTGCGTGTGTCCATTTTAAAGGAATATATTAGTGAATGTCTATTTATGTAAATTGATTGGAATATGTATGTAGACGCTCGGTTAGTGTTACTGTAATTTATATGGTTAACGTTTGAATGACATAGTTTCCCCTCATTGTCACATTTTTTGTTACTATTTCGCTGCTCACTCTCTCTGAATCCCGTGGACTAATTTTGCTCACGTGTGTTTGTTTAGGGTACGGTAACCAAACGCTTCTTACACAATAATTTGCAAACTATTTGCTAAGAAACATTTCAAAAGATCATTTAAGTTTCTAATATGTATTCATTTTCCTAACATACAAGTCAATCAGACAGTACCTTACCTCAGTCAGAAAAACTTTTCTTACTATATCTCGCAACGTCTTTTGCTTATATATCCTATCTTAAAAAAATAAATATTTAATTTCATAACTGCCAACCCCCCTCCCCTCCAAAGCCTTCAAGGCCACCAAACATCATTCCTTTCCATTAACCTCTCCCAAATACTCTTTTGCACCAATACACAAACTAGAGGGCTTTATAGCTAAGTGGACGTCGCTCTCGACTCGTAATCCTAGCTCATGCCATTTCCCGGAGATGGAACAAACGGAAATCAGCAGAGTTTCTATCATTCTGATGCCCCTGTTATCTAGCAGTAAATATATACCTGGGCGTTAGACAGCTGTTACGGCGGCTTCCTGGATGTGTGTGTGTGGAATAATTTTTATTAGTAATAATTGATTGATTGACAGTTGAGAGGCGGGCCGAAAGAGGAGAGCTCAACCCTCGCAAGTACAACTAGGTGAACACAACTACATAAATACTAACCAACCACGATCTCGACAATCCACTACACACGCAACCCGCTCCCCCCCCCCCCAACTCCCTAAATCACTCTAAGTAATTAAAAAATTAAAACAAATCAATTAATACACCAAAAATACTAACTATAAATAAAGGCACCAAATTTGAGACATACAGCGACTCCAGCGTGGTCTAGTCGGAAGAGAACGAGTTCTCATCTGGATAGATTGCGATCGAGCCTGTCGGAACGGTTGTGTAACTGCAGGGCACAAATATTTGTGTGTCCCCTCCTGTAGCTGCCTCTGTTTCGACAGGTTCGCTGGATAGCTAGAATTGACCTGGCCCTTGGAAAGTGGGGAAGGGGTGAAATCCGTTGGGCCCACGGATGGATACCTTGGATCCATGGACTTAGGGCAGGTCTAATCACCTGGGATTCGAACCCACGGTGGGAATAAGGGAGGAGATTTGGGGAGGGGGGGGAGGAAGGATTGTTCCAGGAATCAAACCTCACATAAACCCGGACACTCACACACTCACACACCCTCACCCGAACACTCACAGGGACACTCACACACACCATACACTGTGATAAGGGAGACCATCTGAGGGGACACAGATGGCCTCGTGGACCCACAGGTATAACCGGACACACACTCACCCGGACACTCACAGGGGCACTCACACTCACACACACTCACCCGGACACTCACAGGGATATACACACTCACACACAGACACACATCCATAGACACAAACTGTGATAAGGGAGACCATCTGAGGGGACACAGATGGCCTCCTGGACCCACAAGTATATATCAATATTTAATTTATTATTTAGTATTTAATTTTAAAAAATAAATAAATCATTTTTTTTAATTAATATTTTAATCAATTATTAAATAATTATTTTAATAAATAAATAAATTAAATTAAATTTAATAAATAAATATTTATTATTTAATTTACAAATATGACAGATTTTTAAATATTAAATATATATATATATATATATATATTATATATATATATATATATATATATATATATATATATATATATTATATATATATATACATGCGAACAAGCCTGAATGGTCCCCAGGACTATATGCAACTGAAAACTCACACCCCAGAAGTGACTCGAACCCATACTGCCAGGAGCAACGCAACTGGCATGTACAGGATGCATTAATCCGCTTGACATATGTCAAGATTGGAATATGTATGATTGGAATCATACTTTTAAATTAAATTTATGTAAATTGATTGGAATATGTATGATTGGAATGAAACATATTCCAATCAATTTACATAAATAAACATTCACTAATATATTCTTTTAAAATGGACACAAGCGGATTAAGGCGTCCTGTACATACCAGTTGCGTTGCTTCTGGCAGTATGGGTTCGAGTCACTTTTAGGGTGTGAGTATTCAGTTTGCAGTTTTTGAATTGAGTTTGCTATTGCATCAACTGAGATTCGATCGGGGACCATTAGCATTATAGCCAACGAACTCTCTCCATTTAGACGGTAGGCCTCCAGTGTGTGTGTGTGTGTGTGTGTGTGTGTGTGTGTTTGTGTTAGAGAGAAATAGATGCAGTAGATATAAAAAAGACAAAATACATATATTTGATAGGCGGGGTCCAAGAGCTAATAACTCGATTCTGCTGATACATATAGTAAATACAAAGAGAAAATAAATACACACACACACACACACACACACGTTTATTGATAATGGACTGTTTTGTATGCGTATCCATGTGTACTATTGTCAAGACCGACAGACACGTGAAGCTATGTGTGTTTATGTGTACCTGTAATTGAACTGACATGTGTACGGTAATTATCTGTATGTGTCCATTTTAAAGGTACACATTAGTGAATGTTTATTTATGTAAATTGATTGACATATGTACGTGTGCGAGCGATTAGTATTACTGTAATTTATATGGTTAACATTTATACGTTTGAATGACATAGTTTCCCATTACTGTCACATATTTTGTTACATGTCTACTATTGTCAAGATCGACAGACACGTCCAGCTATGAGTGTTTATGTGTACCAGTAATTGATCTGACATGTGTACTGTAACTATCTGCGTGTGTCCATTTTAAAGGAATATATTAGTGAATGTCTATTTATGTAAATTGATTGGAATATGTATGTAGACGCTCGGTTAGTGTTACTGTAATTTATATGGTTAACGTTTGAATGACATAGTTTCCCCTCATTGTCACATTTTTTGTTACTATTTCGCTGCTCACTCTCTCTGAATCCCGTGGACTAATTTTGCTCACGTGTGTTTGTTTAGGGTACGGTAACCAAACGCTTCTTACACAATAATTTGCAACTATTTGCTAAGAAACATTTCAAAAGATCATTTAAGTTTCTAATATGTATTCATTTTCCTAACATACAAGTCAATCAGACAGTACCTTACCTCAGTCAGAAAAACTTTTCTTACTATATCTCGCAACGTCTTTTGCTTATATATCCTATCTTAAAAAAATAAATATTTAATTTCATAACTGCCAACCCCCCTCCCCTCCAAAGCCTTCAAGGCCACCAAACATCATTCCTTTCCATTAACCTCTCCCAAATACTCTTTTGCACCAATACACAAACTAGAGGGCTTTATAGCTAAGTGGACGTCGCTCTCGACTCGTAATCCTAGCTCATGCCATTTCCCGGAGATGGAACAAACGGAAATCAGCAGAGTTTCTATCATTCTGATGCCCCTGTTATCTAGCAGTAAATATATACCTGGGCGTTAGACAGCTGTTACGGGCGGCTTCCTGGATGTGTGTGTGTGGAATAATTTTTATTAGTAATAATTGATTGATTGACAGTTGAGAGGCGGGCCGAAAGAGGAGAGCTCAACCCTCGCAAGTACAACTAGGTGAACACAACTACATAAATACTAACCAACCACGATCTCGACAATCCACTACACACGCAACCCGCTCCCCCCCCCCCCCAACTCCCTAAATCACTCTAACTAGTAATTAAAAAATTAAAAACAAATCAATTAATACACCAAAAATACTAACTATAAATAAAGGCACCAAATTTGAGACATACAGCGACTCCAGCGTGGTCTAGTCGGAAGAGAACGAGTTCTCATCTGGATAGATTGCGATCGAGCCTGTCGGAACGGTTGTGTAACTGCAGGGCACAAATATTTGTGTGTCCCCTCCTGTAGCTGCCTCTGTTTCGACAGGTTCGCTGGATAGCTAGAATTGACCTGGCCCTTGGAAAGTGGGGAAGGGGTGAAATCCGTTGGGCCCACGGATGGATACCTTGGATCCATGGACTTAGGGCAGGTCTAATCACCTGGGATTCGAACCCACGGTGGGAATAAGGGAGGAGATTTGGGGAGGGGGGGGAGGAAGGATTGTTCCAGGAATCAAACCTCACATAAACCCGGACACTCACACACTCACACACCCTCACCCGAACACTCACAGGGACACTCACACACACCCATACACTGTGATAAGGGAGACCATCTGAGGGGACACAGATGGCCTCGTGGACCCACAGGTATAACCGGACACACACTCACCCGGACACATCACAGGGGCACTCACACTCACACACACTCACCCGGACACTCACAGGGATATACACACTCACACACAGACACACATCCATAGACACAAACTGTGATAAGGGAGACCATCTGAGGGGACACAGATGGCCTCCTGGACCCACAAGTATATATCAATATTTAATTTATTATTTAGTATTTAATTTTAAAAAATAAATAAATCATTTTTTTTAATTAATATTTTAATCAATTATTAAATAATTATTTTAATAAATAAATAAATTAAATTAAATTTAATAAATAAATATTTATTATTTAATTTACAAATATGACAGATTTTTAAATATTAAATATATATATATATATATTATATATATATATATATATATATATATATATATATATATATTATATATATATATATTACATGCGAACAAGCCTGAATGGTCCCCAGGACTATATGCAACTGAAAACTCACACCCCAGAAGTGACTCGAACCCATACTGCCAGGAGCAACGCAACTGGCATGTACAGGATGCATTAATCCGCTTGACATATGTCAAGATTGGAATATGTATGATTGGAATCATACTTTTAAATTAAATTTATGTAAATTGATTGGAATATGTATGATTGGAATGAAACATATTCCAATCAATTTACATAAATAAACATTCACTAATATATTCTTTTAAAATGGACACAAGCGGATTAAGGCGTCCTGTACATACCAGTTGCGTTGCTTCTGGCAGTATGGGTTCGAGTCACTTTTAGGGTGTGAGTATTCAGTTTGCAGTTTTTGAATTGAGTTTGCTATTGCATCAACTGAGATTCGATCGGGGACCATTAGCATTATAGCCAACGAACTCTCTCCATTTAGACGGTAGGCCTCCAGTGTGTGTGTGTGTGTGTGTGTGTGTGTGTGTTTGTGTTAGAGAGAAATAGATGCAGTAGATATAAAAAAGACAAAATACATATATTTGATAGGCGGGGTCCAAGAGCTAATAACTCGATTCTGCTGATACATATAGTAAATACAAAGAGAAAATAAATACACACACACACACACACACACACGTTTATTGATAATGGACTGTTTTGTATGCGTATCCATGTGTACTATTGTCAAGACCGACAGACACGTGAAGCTATGTGTGTTTATGTGTACCTGTAATTGAACTGACATGTGTACGGTAATTATCTGTATGTGTCCATTTTAAAGGTACACATTAGTGAATGTTTATTTATGTAAATTGATTGACATATGTACGTGTGCGAGCGATTAGTATTACTGTAATTTATATGGTTAACATTTATACGTTTGAATGACATAGTTTCCCATTACTGTCACATATTTTGTTACATGTCTACTATTGTCAAGATCGACAGACACGTCCAGCTATGAGTGTTTATGTGTACCAGTAATTGATCTGACATGTGTACTGTAACTATCTGCGTGTGTCCATTTTAAAGGAATATATTAGTGAATGTCTATTTATGTAAATTGATTGGAATATGTATGTAGACGCTCGGTTAGTGTTACTGTAATTTATATGGTTAACGTTTGAATGACATAGTTTCCCCTCATTGTCACATTTTTTGTTACTATTTCGCTGCTCACTCTCTCTGAATCCCGTGGACTAATTTTGCTCACGTGTGTTTGTTTAGGGTACGGTAACCAAACGCTTCTTACACAATAATTTGCAACTATTTGCTAAGAAACATTTCAAAAGATCATTTAAGTTTCTAATATGTATTCATTTTCCTAACATACAAGTCAATCAGACAGTACCTTACCTCAGTCAGAAAAACTTTTCTTACTATATCTCGCAACGTCTTTTGCTTATATATCCTATCTTAAAAAAATAAATATTTAATTTCATAACTGCCAACCCCCCTCCCCTCCAAAGCCTTCAAGGCCACCAAACATCATTCCTTTCCATTAACCTCTCCCAAATACTCTTTTGCACCAATACACAAACTAGAGGGCTTTATAGCTAAGTGGACGTCGCTCTCGACTCGTAATCCTAGCTCATGCCATTTCCCGGAGATGGAACAAACGGAAATCAGCAGAGTTTCTATCATTCTGATGCCCCTGTTATCTAGCAGTAAATATATACCTGGGCGTTAGACAGCTGTTACGGGCGGCTTCCTGGATGTGTGTGTGTGGAATAATTTTTATTAGTAATAATTGATTGATTGACAGTTGAGAGGCGGGCCGAAAGAGGAGAGCTCAACCCTCGCAAGTACAACTAGGTGAACACAACTACATAAATACTAACCAACCACGATCTCGACAATCCACTACACACGCAACCCGCTCCCCCCCCCCCCCCCCAACTCCCTAAATCACTCTAACTAAGTAATTAAAAAATTAAAACAAATCAATTAATACACCAAAAATACTAACTATAAATAAAGGCACCAAATTTGAGACATACAGCGACTCCAGCGTGGTCTAGTCGGAAGAGAACGAGTTCTCATCTGGATAGATTGCGATCGAGCCTGTCGGAACGGTTGTGTAACTGCAGGGCACAAATATTTGTGTGTCCCCCTCCTGTAGCTGCCTCTGTTTCGACAGGTTCGCTGGATAGCTAGAATTGACCTGGCCCTTGGAAAGTGGGGAAGGGGTGAAATCCGTTGGGCCCACGGATGGATACCTTGGATCCCATGGACTTAGGCAGGTCTAATCACCTGGGATTCGAACCCACGGTGGGAATAAGGGAGGAGATTTGGGGAGGGGGGGGAGGAAGGATTGTTCCAGGAATCAAACCTCACATAAACCCGGACACTCACACACTCACACACCCTCACCCCGAACACTCACAGGGACACTCACACACACCCATACACTGTGATAAGGGAGACCATCTGAGGGGACACAGATGGCCTCGTGGACCCACAGGTATAACCGGACACACACTCACCCGGACACACACAGGGGCACTCACACTCACACACACTCACCCGGACACTCACAGGGATATACACACTCACACACAGACACACATCCATAGACACAAACTGTGATAAGGGAGACCATCTGAGGGGACACAGATGGCCTCCTGGACCACAAGTATATATCAATATTTAATTTATTATTTAGTATTTTAATTTTAAAAAATAAATAAATCATTTTTTTTAATTAATATTTAATCAATTATTAAATAATTATTTTAATAAATAAATAAATTAAATTAAATTTAATAAATAATAATTTATTATTTAATTTACAAATATGACAGATTTTTAAATATTAAATATATATAATATATATATATCTATATATATATATATATATATATATATATATATATATATATATATATACATGCGAACAAGCCTGAATGGTCCCCAGGACTATATGCAACTGAAAACTCACACCCCAGAAGTGACTCGAACCCATACTGCCAGGAGCAACGCAACTGGCATGTACAGGATGCATTAATCCGCTTGACATATGTCAAGATTGGAATATGTATGATTGGAATCATACTTTTAAATTAATTTATGTAAATTGATTGGAATATGTATGATTGGAATGAAACATATTCCAATCAATTTACATAAATAAACATTCACTAATATATTCTTTTAAAAATGGACACAAGCGGATTAAGGCGTCCTGTACATACCAGTTGCGTTGCTTCTGGCAGTATGGTTCGAGTCACTTTTAGGGTGTGAGTATTCAGTTTGCAGTTTTTGAATTGAGTTTGCTATTGCATCAACTGAGATTCGATCGGGGACCATTAGCATTATAGCCAACGAACTCTCTCCATTTAGACGGTAGGCTCCAGTGTGTGTGTGTGTGTGTGTGTGTGTGGTGTGTTTGTGTTAGAGAGAAATAGATGCAGTAGATATAAAAAAGACAAAATACATATATTTGATAGGCGGGGTCCAAGAGCTAATAACTCGATTCTGCTGATACATATAGTAAATACAAAGAGAAAATAAATACACACACACACACACACACACACGTTTTATTGATAATGGACCTGTTTTGTATGCGTATCCATGTGTACTATTGTCAAGACCGACAGACACGTGAAGCTATGTGTGTTTATGTGTACCTGTAATTGAACTGACATGTGTACGGTAATTATCTGTATGTGTCCATTTTAAAGGTACACATTAGTGAATGTTTATTTATGTAAATTGATTGACATATGTACGTGTGCGAGCGATTAGTATTACTGTAATTTATATGGTTAACATTTATACGTTTGAATGACATAGTTTCCCATTACTGTCACATATTTTGTTACATGTCTACTATTGTCAAGATCGACAGACACGTCCAGCTATGAGTGTTTATGTGTACCAGTAATTGATCTGACATGTGTACTGTAACTATCTGCGTGTGTCCATTTTAAAGGAATATATTAGTGAATGTCTATTTATGTAAATTGATTGGAATATGTATGTAGGACGCTCGGTTAGTGTTACTGTAATTTATATGGTTAACGTTTGAATGACATAGTTTCCCCTCATTGTCACATTTTTTGTTACTATTTCGCTGCTCACTCTCTCTGAATCCCGTGGACTAATTTTGCTCACGTGTGTTTGTTTAGGGTACGGTAACCAAACGCTTCTTACACAATAATTGCAACTATTTGCTAAGAAACATTTCAAAAGATCATTTAAGTTTCTAATATGTATTCATTTTCCTAACATACAAGTCAATCAGACAGTACCTTACCTCAGTCAGAAAAACTTTCTTACTATATCTCGCAACGTCTTTTGCTTATATATCCTATCTTAAAAAAATAAATATTTAATTTCATAACTGCCAACCCCCCTCCCCTCCAAAGCCTTCAAGGCCACCAAACATCATTCCTTTCCATTAACCTCTCCCAAATACTCTTTTGCACCAATACACAAACTAGAGGGCTTTATAGCTAAGTGGACGTCGCTCTCGACTCGTAATCCTAGCTCATGCCATTTCCCGGAGATGGAACAAACGGAAATCAGCAGAGTTTCTATCATTCTGATGCCCCTGTTATCTAGCAGTAAATATATACCTGGGCGTTAGACAGCTGTTACGGGCGGCTTCCTGGATGTGTGTGTGTGGAATAATTTTTATTAGTAATAATTGATTGATTGACAGTTGAGAGGCGGGCCGAAAGAGGAGAGCTCAACCCTCGCAAGTACAACTAGGTGAACACAACTACATAAATACTAACCAACCACGATCTCGACAATCACTACACACGCAACCCGCTCCCCCCCCCCCAACTCCCTAAATCACTCTAAGTAATTAAAAAATTAAAACAAATCAATTAATACACCAAAAATACTAACTATAAATAAAGGCACCAAATTTGAGACATACAGCGACTCCAGCGTGGTCTAGTCGGAAGAGAACGAGTTCTCATCTGGATAGATTGCGATCGAGCCTGTCGGAACGGTTGTGTAACTGCAGGGCACAAATATTTGTGTGTCCCCTCCTGTAGCTGCCTCTGTTTCGACAGGTTCGCTGGGATAGCTAGAATTGACCTGGCCCTTGGAAAGTGGGGAAGGGGTGAAATCCGTTGGGCCCACGGATGGGATACCTTGGATCCATGGACTTAGGGCAGGTCTAATCACCTGGGATTCGAACCCACGGTGGGAATAAGGGAGGAGATTTGGGGAGGGGGGGGAGGAAGGATTGTTCCAGGAATCAAACCTCACATAAACCCGGACACTCACACACTCACACACCCTCACCCGAACACTCACAGGGACACTCACACACACCCATACACTGTGATAAGGGAGACCATCTGAGGGGACACAGATGGCCTCGTGGACCCACAGGTATAACCGGACACACACTCACCCGGACACTCACAGGGGCACTCACACTCACACACACTCACCCGGACACTCACAGGGATATACACACTCACCACACAGACACACATCCATAGACACAAACTGTGATAAGGGAGACCATCTGAGGGGACACAGATGGCCTCCTGGACCCACAAGTATATATCAATATTTAATTTATTATTAGTATTTAATTTTAAAAAATAAATAAATCATTTTTTTTAATTAATATTTTAATCAATTATTAAATAATTATTTTAATAAATAAATAAATTAAATTAAATTTAACAATAAATATTTATTATTTAATTTACAAATATGACAGATTTTTAATATTAATATATATATATATATATATATATATATATATATATATATTATATATATATATATATATATATATATATATATATATACATGCGAACAAGCCTGAATGGTCCCCAGGACTATATGCAAACTGAAAACTCACACCCCAGAGTGACTCGAACCCATACTGCCAGGAGCAACGCAACTGCATGTACAGGATGCATTAATCCGCTTGACATATGTCAAGATTGAATATGTATGATTGGAATCATACTTTTAAATTAAATTTATGTAAATTGATTGGAATATGTATGATTGGAATGAAACATATTCCAATCAATTTACATAATAAACATTCACTAATATATTCTTTTAAAATGGACACAAGCGGATTAAGGCGTCCTGTACATACCAGTTGCGTTGCTTCTGGCAGTATGGGTTCGAGTCACTTTAGGGTGTGAGTATTCAGTTTGCAGTTTTGAATTGAGTTTGCTATTGCATCAACTGAGATTCGATCGGGGACCATTAGCATTATAGCCAACGAACTCTCTCCATTTAGACGGTAGGCCCTCCAGTGTGTGTGTGTGTGTGTGTGTGTGTGTGTGTGTGTTTGTGTTAGAGAGAAATAGATGCAGTAGATATAAAAAAGACAAAATACATATATTTGATAGGCGGGGTCCAAGAGCTAATAACTCGATTCTGCTGATACATATAGTAAATACAAAGAGAAAATAAATACACACACACACACACACCACACACACGTTTATTGATAATGGACTGTTTTGTATGCGTATCCATGTGTACTATTGTCAAGACCGACAGACACGTGAAGCTATGTGTGTTTATGTGTACCTGTAATTGAACTGACATGTGTACGGTAATTATCTGTATGTGTCCATTTTAAAGGTACACATTAGTGAATGTTTATTTATGTAAATTGATTGACATATGTACGTGTGCGAGCGATTAGTATTACTGTAATTTATATGGTTAACATTTATCGTTTGAATGACATAGTTTCCCATTACTGTCACATATTTTGTTACATGTCTACTATTGTCAAGATCGACAGACACGTCCAGCTATGAGTGTTTATGTGTACCAGTAATTGATCTGACATGTGTACTGTAACTATCTGCGTGTGTCCATTTTAAAGGAATATATTAGTGAATGTCTATTTATGTAAATTGATTGGAATATGTATGTAGACGCTCGGTTAGTGTTACTGTAATTTATATGGTTAACGTTTGAATGACATAGTTTCCCCCTCATTGTCACATTTTTTGTTACTATTTCGCTGCTCACTCTCTCTGAATCCCGTGGACTAATTTTGCTCACGTGTGTTTGTTTAGGGTACGGTAACCAAACGCTTCTTACACAATAATTTGCAAACTATTTGCTAAGAAACATTTCAAAAGATCATTTAAGTTTCTAATATGTATTCATTTTCCTAACATACAAGTCAATCAGACAGTACCTTACCTCAGTCAGAAAAACTTTTCTTACTATATCTCGCAACGTCTTTTGCTTATATATCCTATCTTAAAAAATAAATATTTAATTTCATAACTGCCAACCCCCCTCCCCTCCAAAGCCTTCAAGGCCACCAACATCATCCTTTCCATTAACCTCTCCCAAATACTCTTTTGCACCAATACACAAACTAGAGGGCTTTATAGCTAAGTGGACGTCGCTCTCGACTCGTAATCCTAGCTCATTGCCATTTCCCGGAGATGGAACAACGGAAATCAGCAGAGTTTCTATCATTCTGATGCCCCTGTTATCTAGCAGTAAATATATACCTGGGCGTTAGACAGCTGTTACGGGCGGCTTCCTGGATGTGTGTGTGTGGAATAATTTTTATTAGTAATAATTGATTGAATTGACAGTTGAGAGGCGGGCCGAAAGAGGAGAGCTCAACCCTCGCAAGTACAACTAGGTGAACACAACTACATAAATACTAACCAACCACGATCTCGACAATCCACTACACACGCAACCCGCTCCCCCCCCCCCCCCCAACTCCCTAAATCACTCTAAGTAATTAAAAAATTAAAACAAATCAATTAATACACCAAAAATACTAACTATAAATAAAGGCACCAAATTTGAGACATACAGCGACTCCAGCGTGGTCTAGTCGGAAGAGAAACGAGTTCTCATCTGGATAGATTGCGATCGAGCCTGTCGGAACGGTTGTAGTAACTGCAGGGCACAAATATGTGTGTGTCCCCTCCTGTAGCTGCCTCTGTTTCGACAGGTTCGCTGGATAGCTAGAATTGACCTGGCCCTTGGAAAGTGGGGAAGGGGTGAAATCCGTTGGGCCCACGGATGGATACCTTGGATCCATGGACTTAGGGCAGGTCTAATCACCTGGGATTCGAACCCACGGTGGGAATAAGGGAGGAGATTTGGGGAGGGGGGGAGGAAGGATTGTTCCAGGAATCAAACCTCACATAAACCCGGACACTCACACACTCACACACCCTCACCCGAACACTCACAGGGACACTCACACACACCCATACACTGTGATAAGGGAGACCATCTGAGGGGACACAGATGGCCTCGTGGACCCACAGGTATAACCGGACACACACTCACCCGGACACTCACAGGGGCACTCACACTCACACACACTCACCCGGACACTCACAGGGATATACACACTCACACACAGACACACATCCATAGACACAAACTGTGATAAGGGAGACCATCTGAGGGGACACAGATGGCCTCCTGGACCCACAAGTATATATCAATATTTAATTTATTATTTAGTATTTAATTTTAAAAAATAAATAAATCATTTTTTTTAATTAATATTTTAATCAATTATTAAATAATTATTTTAATAAATAAATAAATTAAATTAAATTTAATAAATAAATATTTATTATTTAATTTACAAATATGACAGATTTTTAAATATTAAATATATATATATATATATATATATATATATATATATATATATATATATATATATATATATATATATATATACATGCGAACAAGCCTGAATGGTCCCCAGGACTATATGCAACTGAAAACTCACACCCCAGAAGTGATCGAACCCATACTGCCAGGAGCAACGCAACTGGCATGTACAGGATGCATTAATCCGCTTGACATATGTCAAGATGGAATATGTATGATTGGAATCATACTTTTAAATTAAATTTATGTAAATTGATTGGAATATGTATGATTGGAATGAAACATATTCCAATCAATTTACATAAATAAACATTCACTAATATATTCTTTTAAAATGGACACAAGCGGATTAAGGCGTCCTGTACATACCAGTTGCGTTGCTTCTGGCAGTATGGGTTCGAGTCACTTTTAGGGTGTGAGTATTCAGTTTGCAGTTTTTGAATTGAGTTTGCTATTGCATCAACTGAGATTCGATCGGGGACCATTAGCATTATAGCCACGAACTCTCTCCATTTAGACGGTAGGCCTCCAGTGTGTGTGGTGTGTGTGTGTGTGTGTGTGTGTGTGTGTGTGTGTGTGTGTTTGTGTTAGAGAGAAATAGATGCAGTAGATATAAAAAAGACAAAATACATATATTTGATAGGCGGGGTCCAAAGAGCTAATAACTCGATTCTGCTGATACATATAGTAAATACAAAGAGAAAATAAATACACACACACACACACACACACGTTTATTGATAATGGACTGTTTTGTATGCGTATCCATGTGTACTATTGTCAAGACCGACAGACACGTGAAGCTATGTGTGTTTATGTGTACCTGTAATTGAACTGACATGTGTACGGTAATTATCTGTATGTGTCCATTTTAAGGTACACATTAGTGAATGTTTTATTTATGTAAATTGATTGACATATGTACGTGTGCGAGCGATTAGTATTACTGTAATTTATATGGTTAACATTTATACGTTTGAATGACATAGTTTCCCATTACTGTCACATATTTTGTTACATGTCTACTATTGTCAAGATCGACAGACACGTCCCAGCTATGAGTGTTTATGTGTACCAGTAATTGAATCTGACATGTGTACTGTAACTATCTGCGTGTGTCCATTTTAAAGGAATATATTAGTGAATGTCTATTTATGTAAATTGATTGGAATATGTATGTAGACGCTCGGTTAGTGTTACTGTAATTTATATGGTTAACGTTTGAATGACATAGTTTCCCCTCATTGTCACATTTTTTGTTACTATTTCGCTGCTCACTCTCTCTGAATCCCGTGGACTAATTTTGCTCACGTGTGTTTGTTTAGGGTACGGTAACCAAACGCTTCTTACACAATAATTTGCAACTATTTGCTAAGAAACATTTCAAAAGATCATTTAAGTTTCTAATATGTATTCATTTTCCTAACATACAAGTCAATCAGACAGTACCTTACCTCAGTCAGAAAAACTTTTCTTACTATATCTCGCAACGTCTTTTGCTTATATATCCTATCTTAAAAAAATAAATATTTAATTTCATAACTGCCAACCCCCCTCCCCTCCAAAGCCTTCAAGGCCACCAAACATCATTCCTTTCCATTAACCTCTCCCAAATACTCTTTTGCACCAATACACAAACTAGAGGGCTTTATAGCTGAGTGGACGTCGCTCTCGACTCGTAATCCTAGCTCATGCCATTTCCCGGAGATGGAACAAACGGAAATCAGCAGAGTTTCTATCATTCTGATGCCCCTGTTATCTAGCAGTAAATATATACCTGGGCGTTAGACAGCTGTTACGGGCGGCTTCCTGGATGTGTGTGTGTGGAATAATTTTTATTATTAGTAATAATTGATTGATTGACAGTTGAGAGGCGGGCCGAAAGAGGAGAGCTCAACCCTCGCAAGTACAACTAGGTGAACACAACTACATAAATACTAACCAACCACGATCTCGACAATCCACTACACACGCAACCCGCTCCCTCCCCCCCCCCCAACTCCCTAAATCACTCTAACTAAGTAATTAAAAAATTAAAACAAATCAATTAATACACCAAAAATACTAACTATAAATAAAAGGGCACCAAAATTTGAGACATACAGCGACTCCAGCGTGGTCTAGTCGGAAGAGAACGAGTTCTCGATCTGGATAGATTGCGATCGGAGCCTGTCGGAACGGTTGTGTAACTGCAGGGCAACAAATATTTGTGTGTCCCCGTCCTGTAGCTGCCTCTGTTTCGACAGGTTCCCTGGATAGCTAAGAATTGACCTGGCCTTGGAAAGTGGGGAAGGGGTGAAATCCGTTGGGCCCACGGATGGATACCTTGGATCCATGGACTTAGGGCAGGTCTAATCACCTGGGATTCGAACCCACGGTGGGAATAAGGGAGGAGATTTGGGGAGGGGGGGAGGAAGGATTGTTCCAGGAATCAAACCTCACATAAACCCGACACTCACACACTCACACACCCTCACCCGAACACTCACAGGGACACTCACACACACCCATAGACTGTGATAAGGGAGACCATCTGAGGGGAACACAGATGGCCCTCGTGGACCCACAGGTAGAACCGGACACACACTCACCCGGACACACACAGGGGCAACTCACACTCACACACACTCACCCGGACACTCACAGGGAGTACACAACTCACACACGAACACACATCCATAGACACAAACTGTGATAAGGTAGACCATCTGAGGGGACAACAGATGGCCTCCTGACCCACAAGTATAATATCAATATTTAATTTATGATTTAGTATTTAATTTTAAAAAATAAATAACACTCATTTTTTTAATTACTATTTGTAATTCAATTATTAAATAATTAGTTTAATAAATAAATAAATGTAAATTAAATTTAATCACAAATAAATATTTCTATGTAGTTATTTACCAAAGATTGAACAAGATTTTTAAATTATATATATATATATATAATATATATATATATACTATATATAAATATAATATATATATATATTCCATATATATATTATATATACTATATATATTATATATATATATATATATATATATATATATATCACATGCGAACAAGGCCTGAATGGTCCCAGGACTATATGCAACTGAAACTCACACCCCAGAAGTGACTCGAACCCATACTGCCAGGAGCAACGCAACTGGCATGTACAGGATGCATTAATCCGCTTGACATATGTCAAGATTGGAATATGTATGATTGGAATCATACTTTTAAATTAAATTTATGTAAATTGATTGGAATATGTATGATTGGAATGAAACATATTCCAATCAATTTACATAAATAAACATTCACTAATATATTCTTTTAAAATGGACACAAGCGGATTAAGGCGTCCTGTACATACCAGTTGCGTTGCTTCTGGCAGTATGGGTTCGAGTCACTTTTAGGGTGTGAGTATTCAGTTTGCAGTTTTTGAATTGAGTTTGCTATTGCATCAACTGAGATTCGATCGGGGACCATTAGCATTATAGCCAACGAACTCTCTCCATTTAGACGGTAGGCCTCCATTAAGTGTGTGTGTGTGTGTGTGTGTGTGTGTGTGTGTGTGTGTGTGTGTGTGTGTGTGTGTGTGTGTGTGTGTGTTGTGTGTGTGTGTGTGTGTGTGTGTGTGTTAGAGAGAAACTAGATGCAGTAGATTATAAAAAAGACATAATACATATATTGATAGGCGGGGTCCAAGAGCTAATAACTCGATTCTGCTGATACATATAGTAAATACAAAAGAGAAAAATAAATACACACACACACACACACACACGTTTATTGATAATGGACTGTTTTGTATGCGTATCCATGTGTACTATTGTCAAGACCGACAGGACACGTGAAGCTATGTGTGTTTATGTGTACCTGTAATTGAACTGACATGTGTACGGTAATTATCTGTATGTGTCCATTTTAAAGGTACACATTAGTGAATGTTTATTTATGTAAATTGATTGACATATGTACGTGTTGCGCGCGATTAGTATTACTGTAATTTATATGGTTAACATTTATACGTTTGAATGACATAGTTTCCCCATTACTTGTCACATATTTTTGTTACATGTCTACTATTGTCAAGATCGACAGACACGTCCAGCTATGAGTGTTTATGTGTACCAGTAATTGATCTGACATGTGTACTGTAACTATCTGCGTGTGTCCCCTTTTAAAGGAATATATTAGTGATGTCTATTTATATGTAAATTGATTGGAATATGTATGTGGACGCTCGGTTAGTGTTACTGTAATTTATATGGTTAACGTTTGAATGACATAGTTTCCCCTCATTGTCACATTTTTTGTTACTATTTCGCTGCTCACTCTCTCTGAATCCCGTGGACTAATTTTGCTCACGTGTGTTTGTTTAGGCTACGGTAACCAAACGCTTCTTACACCATAATTTGCAACTATTTGCTAAGAAACATTTCAAAAGATCATTTAAGTTTCTAATATGTATTCATTTTCCTAACATACAAGTCAATCAGACAGTACCTTACCTCAGTCAGAAGAAACTTTTCTTACTATACCTCGCAACGTCTTTTGCTTATATATCCTATCTTAAAAAATAAATATTTAAATTCATAACTGCCAACGCCCACCTCCCCTCCAAAGCCTTCAAGGCCACCAAACATCATTCATTTCCATAAACGGCTCTCCCAAATACGCTTTGTGCACCAATACACAAACTCAGGGGCTTTATAGCTGAGTGGGAACGTCACGCTCTCGACTCGTAATCTTAGCTCAATGCCATTTCCTCGGTGAGTGGAACAAACGGAAATTCAGCAGAGTTTCTATCATTCTGATGGCCCCTGTTACCCTAATGTGCAGTAAATTATGTACCTGGGGTCGTTAGGACCAGCTGTTATCGACGGGCCGGCTTCCTGGATGTGGTGGGTGTGTGGAATGAATTTTTATTAGTTTAGTTAATAATTGATTGATTGACAGTTTGAGAGGGCGGGCCGAAAGAGGGAGCAGGCATCAACCCTCGAAGTTACAAACTAGTGTGAAGACACAACTAACATAAATAACTAACGCAACCACGATCTCGACAATCCACTGAGCAACACAAAGCAACCACGCGCCCCCCCCCCCCCCAAACTCCCTAAATCACTCTAACTAATTAATTAAAAAATTAAAAACAACAATCAATTAATACACCCAAAAATACTAACTATAAATAAAGAGCACCAAATTTGAGACATACAGCGACTCCAGCGTGGTCTAGTCGGAAGAGAACGAGTTCTCATCTGGATAGATTTGCGATCGAGCCTGTCGGAAACGGTTGTGTAACTGCAGGGCACAAATATTTGTGTGTCCCCTCCTGTAGCTGCCTCTGTTTCGACAGGTTCCCGTGGATAGCTAGAATTGACCTGGCACCTTGGAAAGTGGGGAAGGGGTGAAATCCGTTGGGCCCACGGATGGATACCTTGGATCCATGGACTTAGGGCAGGTCTAATCACCTGGGATTCGAACCCACGGTGGGAATAAGGGAGGGAGATTTGGGGGAGGGGGGGGAGGAAGGATTGTTCCAGGAATCAAACCTCACATAAACCGCCGGGACACTCACACACTCACACACCCTCACCCGAACACTCACAGGGACACTCACACACACCCATAGACTGTGATAAGGGAGACCATCTGAGGGGACACAGATGGCCTCGTGGACCCACAGGTATAACCGGACACACACTCACCCGGACACACACAGGGGCACTCACACTCACACACACTCACCCGGACACTCACAGGGATATACACACTCACACACAGACACACATCCATAGACACAAACTGTGATAAGGGAGACCATCTGAGGGGACACAGATGGCCTCCTGGACCCACAAGTATATATCAATATTTAATTTATTATTTAGTATTTAATTTTAAAAAATAAATAAATCATTTTTTTTAATTAATATTTTAATCAATTATTAAATAATTATTTTAATAATAAATAAATTAAATTAAATTTAATAAATAAATATTTATTATTTAATTTACAAATATGACAGATTTTTAAATATATATATTATATATTATATATATATATATATATATATATATATATATATATATATATATATATATATATATATATATATATACATGCGAACAAGCCTGAATGGTCCCCAGGACTATATGCAACTGAAAACTCACACCCCAGAAGTGACTCGAACCCATACTGCCAGGAGCAACGCAACTGGCATGTACAGGATGCATTAATCCGCTTGACATATGTCAAGATTGGAATATGTATGATTGGAATCATACTTTTAAATTAAATTTATGTAAATTGATTGGAATATGTATGATTGGAATGAAACATATTCCAATCAATTTACATAAATAAACATTCACTAATATATTCTTTTAAAATGGACACAAGCGGATTAAGGCGTCCTGTACATACCAGTTGCGTTGCTCTGGCAGTATGGGTTCGAGTCACTTTTAGGGTGTGAGTATTCAGTTTGCAGTTTTTGAATTGAGTTTGCTATTGCATCAACTGAGATTCGATCGGGACCATTAGCATTATAGCCAACGAACTCTCTCCATTTAGACGGTAGGCCTCCAGTTTGTGTGTGTGTGTGTGTGTGGTGTGTGTGTGTGTGTGTGTGTGTGTGTGTTGTGTTAGAGAGAAATAGATGCAGTAGATATAAAAAAGACAAAATACATATATTTGATAGGCGGGGTCCAAGAGCTAATAACTCGATTCTGCTGATACATATAGTAAATACAAGAGAAAATAAATACACACACACACACACGTTTATTGATAATGGACTGTTTTGTATGCGTATCCATGTGTACTATTGTCAAGACCGACAGACACGTGAAGCTATGTGTGTTTATGTGTACCTGTAATTGAACTGACATGTGTACGGTAATTATCTGTATGTGTCCATTTTAAAGGTACACATTAGTGAATGTTTATTTATGTAAATTGATTGACATATGTACGTGTGCGCGCGATTAGTATTACTGTAATTTATATGGTTAACATTTATACGTTTGAATGACATAGTTTCCCATTACTGTCACATATTTTGTTACATGTCTACTATTGTCAAGATCGACAGACACGTCCAGCTATGAGTGTTTATGTGTACCAGTAATTGATCTGACATGTGTACTGTAACTATCTGCGTGTGTCCATTTTAAAGGAATATATTAGTGAATGTCTATTTATGTAAATTGATTGGAATATGTATGTGACGCTCGGTTAGTGTTACTGTAATTTATATGGTTAACGTTTGAATGACATAGTTTCCCCTCATTGTCACATTTTTGTTACTATTTCGCTGCTCACTCTCTCTGAATCCCGTGGACTAATTTTGCTCACGTGTGTTTGTTTAGGTACGGTAACCAAACGCTTCTTACACAATAATTTGCAACTATTTGCTAAGAAACATTTCAAAAGATCATTTAAGTTTCTAATATGTATTCATTTTCCTAACATACAAGTCAATCAGACAGTACCTTACCTCAGTCAGAAAAACTTTTCTTACTATATCTCGCAACGTCTTTTGCTTATATATCCTATCTTAAAAAAATAAATATTTAAATTCATAACTGCCAACCCCCTCCCCTCCAAAGCCTTCAAGGCCACCAAACATCATTCCTTTCCATTAACCTCTCCCAAATACTCTTTTGCACCAATACACAAACTAGAGGGCTTTATAGCTGAGTGGACGTCGCTCTCGACTCGTAATCCTAGCTCATGCCATTTCCCGGAGATGGAACAAACGGAAATCAGCAGAGTTTCTATCATTCTGATGCCCTGTTATCTAGCAGTAAATATATACCTGGGCGTTAGACAGCTGTTACGGGCGGCTTCCTGGATGTGTGTGTGGATAATTTTTATTAGTTATTAATAATTGATTGATTGACAGTTGAGAGGCGGGCCGAAAGAGGAGAGCTCAACCCTCGCAAGTACAACTAGGTGAACAACTACATAAATACTAACCACCACGATCTCGACAATCCACTACACACGCAACCCGCTCCTCCCCCCCCCTCCCCAACTCCCTAAATCATTCTAACTAAGTAATTAAAAAATTTAAACAAATCAATTAATACACCAAAAATACTAACTATAAATAAAGGCACCAAATTTGAGACATACAGCGACTCCAGCGTAGTCTAGTCGGAAGAGAACGAGTTCTCATCTAGATAGATTGCGATCGAGCCTGTCGGAACGGTTGTGTAACTGCAGGGCACAAATATTTGTGTGTCCCCTCCTGTAGCTGCCTCTGTTTCGACAGGTTCGCTGGATAGCTAGAATTGACCTGGCCCTTGGAAAGTGGGGAAGGGGTGAAATCCGTTGGGCCCACGGATGGATACCTTGGATCCATGGACTTAGGGCAGGTCTAATCACCTGGGATTCGAACCCACGGTGGGAATAAGGGAGGAGATTTGGGGAGGGGGGGAGGAAGGATTGTTCCAGGAATCAAACCTCACATAAACCCGGACACTCACACACTCACACACCCTCACCCGAACACTCACAGGGACACTCACACACACCCATAGACTGTGATAAGGGAGACCATCTGAGGGGACACAGATGGCCTCGTGGACCCACAGGTATAACCGGACACACACTCACCCGGACACACACAGGGGCACTCACACTCACACACACTCCGGACACTCACAGGGATATACACACTCACACACAGACACACATCCATAGACACAAACTGTGAAGGGAGACCATCTGAGGGGACACAGATGGCCTCCTGGACCCACAAGTATATATCAATATTTAATTTATTATTTAGTATTTAATTTTAAAAAATAAATAAATCATTTTTTAATTAATATTTTAATCAATTATTAATAATTATTTAATAAATAAATAAATTAAATTAAATTTAATAAATAAATATTTATTATTTAATTTACAAATATGACAGATTTTTAAATATATATATATATATATATTATATATTATATATATATTACTATATATATATATATATATATATATATATATTAT
>NW_027190648.1:0-30522 GCF_040958095.1 Procambarus clarkii
TGGCTCCAAAATATGGCTCAGGCCTCGAAATTAGGATATTTCTGATATTTTGAAAACTGCAGGGGAGTTTGTGCAAAATGTGACTCACTGCCGCTATCAGGACTTGGCATATGCTGGGTATAAAAAGTCATAATTTCAAACTGTGTATACGTGCATAGAGCCAGAATTTGGCTCCAAAATACGACTCAGGCCTCGAAATTGGGATGTTTAGGATATTTTGAAATTGCAGGGGGGTTTGGGACAAATGTCACCAAACATTTCAGTACTTCGCATATGTTGGGTATAAAAAAGTCGTAATTTCAAAATACGAATTCGTTCAGAGAGCCAGAATTTGGCTCCAAAATATGGCTCAGGCCTCGAAATTGGGATGTTTAGGATATTTTGAAAACTGCAGGGGGGTTTGGGACAAATGTCACCAAACATTTCAGTACTTCGCATATGTTGGGTATAAAAAAGTCGTAATTTCAAAATACGAATTCGTTCAGAGAGCCAGAATTTGGCTCCAAAATATGGCTCAGGCCTCGAAATTGAGATGTTTGGGATATTTTGAAAACTGCAGGGGGGAATTGGGACAAATTTGACAAAACGCCGATTTCAGTACTTGGCATATGTTGGGTATAAAAAAGTCGCAATTTAAAACTACGAATACGTACAGAGAGCCAGAATTTGGCTCCAAAATATGGCTCAGGCCTCGAAATTGGGATGTTTGGGATATTTTGAAAACTGCAGGGGAGTTTGTGCGAAATGTGACTCACTGCCGCTTTCAAGACTTGGCATATGTTGGGTATAAAAAAGTCGTAATTTCAAACTGCGAATACGTGCAGAGAGCCAGAATATGGCTCCAAAATATGGCTCAGGCCTCGAAATTGGGATATTTGGGGTATTTCGAAAACTCCAGGGGAGTTTGTGCGAAATGTGACTCGCTGCCGCTTTCAAGACTTGGCATATGTTGGGTATAAAATGTCGTAATTTCAAACCGCGAATACGTGCATAGAGCCAGAATTTGGCTCTAAAATATGGCTAAGGCCTCGAAATTGGGATGTTTGGGATATTTTGAAAACTGCAGGGGGGGGGGGGGGTTTGGGACAAATGTGACCAAACACCGCTTTCAGTACTTGGCATATGTTGGGTATAAAAAATTCGTAATTTCATACTGTGAATATGTGCAGAGAGCCAGAAGTTGGCTCCAAAATATGGCTCAGGCCTCGAAATTGGGATATTTGCGATATTTCGAAAACTGTAGGGGAGTTTGTGCAAAATTTGACTCACTGCTGCTTTCAGGACTTAGCATATGTTGGGTATAAAATGTCGTAATTTCAAACCGCGAATACGTGCATGGAGCCAGAATTTGGCTCCAAAATATTGCTCAGTCCTCGAAATAGGGATGTTTGGGATATTTTGAAAACTGAAGGAGGGTTTGGGACAAATATGACCAAACGCCGCTTTCAGAACTTGGCATATGTTGGGTATAAAAAGTCGTAATTTCAAACTGCGAAAACGTGCAGAGAGCTTGAATTTGGCTTTTAAAATATGGCTCAGGCCTTGAAAGTGGGATGTTTGGGATATTTTGAAAACTGCAGGGGGGGTTTGGGACAAATGTGACCAAACGCTGCTTTCAGTACTTGGCATACGTTGGGTATAAAAAAGTCGTAATTTCAAACTGCGAATACGTGCAGAGAGCCAGAGTTTGGCTCCAAAATATGGCTCACACCTCGAAATTGGGATGTTTGGGATATTTCGAAAACTGCAGGGGAGTTTGTGCAAAATGTGACTCACTGCCCCTTTCAGTACTTGGCATATGTTGGGTATAAAATGTCGTAATTTCAAACTGCGAATGCGTGCAGAGAGCCAGAATTTGGCTCCAAAATATGGCTCAGGCCTCGAAATTGGGATATTTGGGATATTTCGAAAACTGCAGGGGGGTTTGGGACAAATGTGACCAAACACTGCTTTCAGTACTTGGTATATGTTGGGTAAAAAAAAAGTCGTAATTTCAAACTGCGAATACGTGCAAAGAGCCAGAATTTGGCTCCAAAATATGGCTCAGTCCTCGAAATTATGATGTTTGGGATATTTTGAAAACTGCAGGGGAGTTTGTGCGAAATGTGACTCACTGCCGCTTTCAGGACTTGGCATATGTTGGGTATAAAATGTCGTAATTTCAAACCGCGAATACGTGCATAGAGCCAGAATTTGGTCCCAAAATATGGCTAAGGCCTCGAAATTGGGATGTTTGGGATAGTTTGAAAACTGCAGAGGAGTTTGTGCGAAATGTGACTCACTGCCGCTTTCAGGACTTGGCATATGTTGGGTATAAAATATCGTAATTTCAAACCGCGAATACGTGAATAGAGACAGAATTTGGTTTCAAAATATGGCTCAGGCCTCGAAATTGGGATGTTTGGGATATTTTGAAAACTGCAGGTGGGTTTGGGACAATTTTGACCAAACGCCTCTTTCAGTACTTGGTAAATGTTGGGTAAAAAACAGTTGTAATTTCAAACTGCGAATACGTGCAGAGAGCCAGAACTTGGCTCCAAAATATGGCTCAGGCCTCGTTATTATGATGTTTGGGATATTTTGAAAACTGCAGGGGGGTTTGGGACAAATATGACCAAACGCTGCTTACAGAACTTGGCATATGTTGGGTATAAAAAGTCATAATTTCAAACTGCGAATACGTGCAGAGAGCTTGAATTTGGCTCCAAAATATGGCTCAGGCCATGAAAGTGGGATGTTTGGGATATTTTGAAAACTGCAGGCGAGTTTGAGCAAAATATGACTCACTGCCGCTTTCAGTACTTGTCATATGTTGGGTATAAAAAGTCGTAATTTCAAACTGCGAATACGTGCAGAGAGCCAGAATTTGGCTCCAAAATATGGCTAAGGCCTCGAAATTGGGATGTTAGGGATATTTTGAAAACTACAGGGGGGGGGGGGGGTTTGGGACAAATGTGACCAAACGCCGCTTTCAGTACTTGGCATTTGTTGGGTATAAAAAATTCGTAATTTCAAACTGCGAATACGTACAGAGAGCCAGAATTTGGCTCCAAAATATTGCTCAAGCCTCGAAATTGGGATATTTGGGATATTTCGAAAACTGCAGGGGAGTTTGTGCGAAATGTGACTCACTGCCGTTTTCAGTACTTGGCATATGTTGGGTATAAATTAAAAGTCGTAAATTCAAACTGCGAATACGTGCAGAGAGCCTGAGTTTGGCTCCAAAATATGGCTCACGCCTCGAAATTGGGATGTTTGGGGTATTTCGAAAACTGTAGGGGGGTTTGGGACAAATATGACCAAACGCCGCTTACAGAACTTGGCATATGTTGGGTATAAAAAGTCGTAATTTCAAACTGCGAATACGTGCAGAGAGCTTGAATTTGGCTCCAAAATATGGCTCAGGCCTGGAAAGTGGGATGTTAGGGAAATTTTGAAAACTGCAGGGGAGTTTGAGCAAAATGTGACTCACTGCCGCTTTCAGTACTTGGCATATGTTGGGTATAAAAAGTCGTAATTTCAAACTGCGAATACGTGCAGAGAGCCAGAATTTGGCTCCAAAATATGGCTCAGGCCTCAAAATTGGGATATTTGGGATATTTCGAAAACTGCAGGGGAGTTTGTTGGAAATGTGACTCACTGCCGCTTTCAGGACTTGGCATATGTTGGGTATAAAATGTCGTAATTTCAAACCGCGAATACTTGCATGGAGCAAGAATTTGACTCTAAAATATGGCTCAGACCTCGAAATTGGGTTGTTTGGGATATTTTGAAAACTGCAGGGGGGTTTGGGACAAATGTTCACAAACGCCGCTCTCAGTACTTCGCATATGTTGGTTATAAAAAAGTCGTAATTTAAAAATGCGAATACGTGCAGAGAGCCAGAATTTGGCTCCAAAATATGGCTCAGGCCTCGAAATTGGGATGTTTGGGATATTTTGAAAACTGCAGGGAGGTTTGGGACAAATGTGACCAAACGCCGCTTTCAGTACTTGGAATATGTTGGGTATATAAAGTCGTAATTTCAAACTGCGAATACGTGCAGAGAGCCAGAATTTGGCTCCAAAATATGGCTCAGGCCTAGAAATTGGAATATTTGGGATATTTTGAAAACTGCAAGAGAGTTTGTGCAAAATGTGACTCATTGCCGCTTTCAGGACTTGGCATATGTTGGGTATAAAAGTCGTAATTTCAAACTGCGAATATGTGCATTAGCCAGAATTTGGCTCCAAAATTTGGCTCAGGCCTCGAAATTGGGATGTTTGGGATATTTTGAAAACTGCAGGGGGGTTTGCGACAAATATGACCAAACGCCGCTTTCAGAACTTTGCATATGTTGGGTATAAAAAGTCGTAAATTCAAAGTGCGAATACGTTCAGAGAGCCAGAATTTGGCTCCAAAAAAATGGCTCAAGCCTCGAAATTGGGATGTTTGGGATATTTTGAAAACTGCTGGGGGGTTTGGGACAGATGTAACCAAACGCCGCTTTCAGTACTTGGCATATGTTGGGTATAAAAAGTCGTAATTTCAAACTGTGAATACGTGCAAAGAGCTTGAATTTGGCTCCAAAATATGGCTCAGGCCTCAAAATTGGGATGTTTGGGATATTTTGTAAACTGCAGGGAGGTTTGGGACAAATGTGACAAAACGCCCCTTTCAGTACTTGGCATATGTTGGGTATATAAAGTCGTAATTTCAAAATGCGAATACGTGCTGAGAGCGAGAATTTGGCTCCAAAATATGGCTCAGGCCTCGAAATTAGGATATTTCTGATATTTTGAAAACTGCAGGGGAGTTTGTGCAAAATGTGACTCACTGCCGCTATCAGGACTTGGCATATGCTGGGTATAAAAAGTCATAATTTCAAACTGTGTATACGTGCATAGAGCCAGAATTTGGCTCCAAAATACGACTCAGGCCTCGAAATTGGGATGTTTAGGATATTTTGAAAATTGCAGGGGGGTTTGGGACAAATGTCACCAAACATTTCAGTACTTCGCATATGTTGGGTATAAAAAAGTCGTAATTTCAAAATACGAATTCGTTCAGAGAGCCAGAATTTGGCTCCAAAATATGGCTCAGGCCTCGAAATTGGGATGTTTAGGATATTTTGAAAACTGCAGGGGGGTTTGGGACAAATGTCACCAAACATTTCAGTACTTCGCATATGTTGGGTATAAAAAAGTCGTAATTTCAAAATACGAATTCGTTCAGAGAGCCAGAATTTGGCTCCAAAATATGGCTCAGGCCTCGAAATTGAGATGTTTGGGATATTTTGAAAACTGCAGGGGGAATTGGGACAAATTTGACAAAACGCCGATTTCAGTACTTGGCATATGTTGGGTATAAAAAAGTCGCAATTTAAAACTACGAATACGTACAGAGAGCCAGAATTTGGCTCCAAAATATGGCTCAGGCCTCGAAATTGGGATGTTTGAGATATTTTGAAAACTGCAAGAAGGATTGAGACAAATATGACCAAATGCCGCTTTCAGTACTTGGTATATGTTGGGTA
Organism: Procambarus clarkii; assembly: GCF_040958095.1. Classification (NCBI taxonomy): domain Eukaryota; kingdom Metazoa; phylum Arthropoda; class Malacostraca; order Decapoda; family Cambaridae; genus Procambarus; species Procambarus clarkii. Next base: position 5,516 of record NW_027190648.1, read on the forward strand.
TAAAAAAGTCGTAATTTCAAACTGCGAATAGGTGCAGAGAGCCAGAATTTGGCTCCAAAACCTGGCTCAGTCCTCGAAATTGGGATGTTTGGGATATTTTGAAAACTGCTGGGAGGTTTGGGACAAATGTGACCAAATGCCGCTTTCAGTACTTGGTATATGTTAGGTATAAAAAGTCGTAATTTCAAAGTGCGAATACGTGCAGAGAGCCAAAATTTGGCTACAAAATATGGCTCAGGCCTCGAAATTGGGATGTTTGGGATATTTTGAAAACTGCAGGGGAGTTTGTGCAAAATGTCACTCACTGCCGCTTTCAGGACTTGGCATATGTTGGGTGTAAAAAGTCGTTATTTCAAACTGTGTATACGTGCATAGAGCCAGAATTTGGCTCCAAAATACGGCTCAGGCCTCGAAATTGGGATGTTTAGGATATTTTGAAAACTGCAGGGGGGTTTGTCACAAATGTCACCAAACGCTTCTTTCAGTACTTCACATATGTTGGGTATAAAAAAGTCGTAATTTCAAACTGAGAATACGTGCAGAGAGCCAGAATTTGGCTCCAAAATATGGCTCAGGCCTCGAAATTGGGATGTTTGGGATATTTTGAAAACTGCAGGGGGGTTTGGGATGTATGTGACCAAACGCCGTTTTCATTACTAGGCACATGTTGGCTATAAAAAATCGTAATTTCAAACGGCGAATACGTGCAGAGAGCCAGAATTTGGGTCCAAAATATGGCTCAGGCCTCGAAATTGGGATGTTTGGGATATTTTGAAAACTGCAAGGGGGTTTCGGACATATGTGACCAAACGGCGCTTTCATTACTTGGCATATGTTGGGTATAAAATAGTCGTAATTTCAAACGGCGAATACGTGCAGAGAGCCAGAATTTGGCTCCAAAATATAGCTCAGGCCTCGAAATTGGGATTTTTGGGAAATTTCGAAAACTGCAGGGGAGTTTGTGCGAAATGTGACTCACTGCCGCTTTCAGTACTTGGCATAAATTGGGTATAAAAAAGTCGTAATTTCAAACTGCGAATACGTGCAGAGAGCCTGAGTTTGGCTCCAAAATATGGCTCATGCCTCGAAATTGGGATTTTTGGGGAATTTCGAAAACTGCAGGGGAATTTGTGCAAAATGTGACTCACTGGCGCTTTCAGTACTTGGCATATGTTGGGTATAAAAATCGTAATATCAAACTGCGAATACGTGCAGAGAGCCAGAATTTGGCTCCAAAATATGGCTCAGGCCTCGATATTGTGATGTTTGGGATATTTTGAAAACTGCAGGGAGGTTTGGGACAACTATAACCAAACGCCACTTTCAACACTTGGCATATGTTGGGTATAAAAAGTCGTAATTTCAAACTGCGAATACGTGCATAGAGCCAGAATTTGGCACCAAAATATTGCTCAGTCCTCGAAATTGGGTAGTTTGGGATATTTTGAAAACTGCAGGGGGGATTGGGACAAATATGACCAAACGCTGCTTACAGAACTTGGCATATGTTGGGTATAAAAAGTCATAATTTCAAACTGCGAATACTTGCAGAGAGCTTGAGTTTGGCTCCAAAATATGGCTCAGGCCATGAAAGTGGGATGTTTGGGATATTTTGAAAACTGCAGGGGAGTTTGAGCAAAATGTGACTCACTGCCGCTTTCAGTACTTGGCATATGTTGGGTATAAAAAGTCGAAAATTCAAACTGCGAATACGTGCAGAGAGCCAGAATTTGGCTCCAAAATATGGCTAAGGCCTCGAAATTGGGATGTTTGGGATATTTTGAAAACTGCAGGGGGGGTTTGGGACAAATGTGACCAAACGCTGCTTTCAGTACTTGGCATATGTTGGGTATAAAAAAGTCGTAATTTCAAACTGCGAATACGTGCAGAGAGCCAGAATTTGGCTCCAAAATATGGCTCAGGCCTCGAAATTGGGATGTTTGGGATATTTTGAAAACTGCAGGGGAGTTTGTGCGAAATGTGACTCACTGCCGCTTTCAAGACTTGGCATATGTTGGGTATAAAAAAGTCGTAATTTCAAACTGCGAATACGTGCAGAGAGCCAGAATATGGCTCCAAAATATGGCTCAGGCCTCGAAATTGGGATATTTGGGGTATTTCGAAAACTCCAGGGGAGTTTGTGCGAAATGTGACTCGCTGCCGCTTTCAAGACTTGGCATATGTTGGGTATAAAATGTCGTAATTTCAAACCGCGAATACGTGCATAGAGCCAGAATTTGGCTCTAAAATATGGCTAAGGCCTCGAAATTGGGATGTTTGGGATATTTTGAAAACTGCAGGGGGGGGGGGGGGTTTGGGACAAATGTGACCAAACACCGCTTTCAGTACTTGGCATATGTTGGGTATAAAAAATTCGTAATTTCATACTGTGAATATGTGCAGAGAGCCAGAAGTTGGCTCCAAAATATGGCTCAGGCCTCGAAATTGGGATATTTGCGATATTTCGAAAACTGTAGGGGAGTTTGTGCAAAATTTGACTCACTGCTGCTTTCAGGACTTAGCATATGTTGGGTATAAAATGTCGTAATTTCAAACCGCGAATACGTGCATGGAGCCAGAATTTGGCTCCAAAATATTGCTCAGTCCTCGAAATAGGGATGTTTGGGATATTTTGAAAACTGAAGGAGGGTTTGGGACAAATATGACCAAACGCCGCTTTCAGAACTTGGCATATGTTGGGTATAAAAAGTCGTAATTTCAAACTGCGAAAACGTGCAGAGAGCTTGAATTTGGCTTTTAAAATATGGCTCAGGCCTTGAAAGTGGGATGTTTGGGATATTTTGAAAACTGCAGGGGGGGTTTGGGACAAATGTGACCAAACGCTGCTTTCAGTACTTGGCATACGTTGGGTATAAAAAAGTCGTAATTTCAAACTGCGAATACGTGCAGAGAGCCAGAGTTTGGCTCCAAAATATGGCTCACACCTCGAAATTGGGATGTTTGGGATATTTCGAAAACTGCAGGGGAGTTTGTGCAAAATGTGACTCACTGCCCCTTTCAGTACTTGGCATATGTTGGGTATAAAATGTCGTAATTTCAAACTGCGAATGCGTGCAGAGAGCCAGAATTTGGCTCCAAAATATGGCTCAGGCCTCGAAATTGGGATATTTGGGATATTTCGAAAACTGCAGGGGGGTTTGGGACAAATGTGACCAAACACTGCTTTCAGTACTTGGTATATGTTGGGTAAAAAAAAAGTCGTAATTTCAAACTGCGAATACGTGCAAAGAGCCAGAATTTGGCTCCAAAATATGGCTCAGTCCTCGAAATTATGATGTTTGGGATATTTTGAAAACTGCAGGGGAGTTTGTGCGAAATGTGACTCACTGCCGCTTTCAGGACTTGGCATATGTTGGGTATAAAATGTCGTAATTTCAAACCGCGAATACGTGCATAGAGCCAGAATTTGGTCCCAAAATATGGCTAAGGCCTCGAAATTGGGATGTTTGGGATAGTTTGAAAACTGCAGAGGAGTTTGTGCGAAATGTGACTCACTGCCGCTTTCAGGACTTGGCATATGTTGGGTATAAAATATCGTAATTTCAAACCGCGAATACGTGAATAGAGACAGAATTTGGTTTCAAAATATGGCTCAGGCCTCGAAATTGGGATGTTTGGGATATTTTGAAAACTGCAGGTGGGTTTGGGACAATTTTGACCAAACGCCTCTTTCAGTACTTGGTAAATGTTGGGTAAAAAACAGTTGTAATTTCAAACTGCGAATACGTGCAGAGAGCCAGAACTTGGCTCCAAAATATGGCTCAGGCCTCGTTATTATGATGTTTGGGATATTTTGAAAACTGCAGGGGGGTTTGGGACAAATATGACCAAACGCTGCTTACAGAACTTGGCATATGTTGGGTATAAAAAGTCATAATTTCAAACTGCGAATACGTGCAGAGAGCTTGAATTTGGCTCCAAAATATGGCTCAGGCCATGAAAGTGGGATGTTTGGGATATTTTGAAAACTGCAGGCGAGTTTGAGCAAAATATGACTCACTGCCGCTTTCAGTACTTGTCATATGTTGGGTATAAAAAGTCGTAATTTCAAACTGCGAATACGTGCAGAGAGCCAGAATTTGGCTCCAAAATATGGCTAAGGCCTCGAAATTGGGATGTTAGGGATATTTTGAAAACTACAGGGGGGGGGGGGTTTGGGACAAATGTGACCAAACGCCGCTTTCAGTACTTGGCATTTGTTGGGTATAAAAAATTCGTAATTTCAAACTGCGAATACGTACAGAGAGCCAGAATTTGGCTCCAAAATATTGCTCAAGCCTCGAAATTGGGATATTTGGGATATTTCGAAAACTGCAGGGGAGTTTGTGCGAAATGTGACTCACTGCCGTTTTCAGTACTTGGCATATGTTGGGTATAAATTAAAAGTCGTAAATTCAAACTGCGAATACGTGCAGAGAGCCTGAGTTTGGCTCCAAAATATGGCTCACGCCTCGAAATTGGGATGTTTGGGGTATTTCGAAAACTGTAGGGTTTGGGACAAATATGACCAAACGCCGCTTACAGAACTTGGCATATGTTGGGTATAAAAAGTCGTAATTTCAAACTGCGAATACGTGCAGAGAGCTTGAATTTGGCTCCAAAATATGGCTAAGGCCTTGAAAGTGGGATGTTAGGGAAATTTTGAAAACTGCAGGGGAGTTTGAGCAAAATGTGACTCACTGCCGCTTTCAGTACTTGGCATATGTTGGGTATAAAAAGTCGTAATTTCAAACTGCGAATACGTGCAGAGAGCCAGAATTTGGCTCCAAAATATGGCTCAGGCCTCAAAATTGCGATATTTGGGATATTTCGAAAACTGCAGGGGAGTTTGTTGGAAATGTGACTCACTGCCGCTTTCAGGACTTGGCATATGTTGGGTATAAAATGTCGTAATTTCAAACCGCGAATACTTGCATGGAGCAAGAATTTGACTCTAAAATATGGCTCAGACCTCGAAATTGGGTTGTTTGGGATATTTTGAAAACTGCAGGGGGGTTTGGGACAAATGTTCACAAACGCCGCTCTCAGTACTTCGCATATGTTGGTTATAAAAAAGTCGTAATTTAAAAATGCGAATACGTGCAGAGAGCCAGAATTTGGCTCCAAAATATGGCTCAGGCCTCGAAATTGGGATGTTTGGGATATTTTGAAAACTGCAGGGAGGTTTGGGACAAATGTGACCAAACGCCGCTTTCAGTACTTGGAATATGTTGGGTATATAAAGTCGTAATTTCAAACTGCGAATACGTGCAGAGAGCCAGAATTTGGCTCCAAAATATGGCTCAGGCCTAGAAATTGGAATATTTGGGATATTTTGAAAACTGCAAGAGAGTTTGTGCAAAATGTGACTCATTGCCGCTTTCAGGACTTGGCATATGTTGGGTATAAAAGTCGTAATTTCAAACTGCGAATATGTGCATTAGCCAGAATTTGGCTCCAAAATTTGGCTCAGGCCTCGAAATTGGGATGTTTGGGATATTTTGAAAACTGCAGGGGGGTTTGCGACAAATATGACCAAACGCCGCTTTCAGAACTTTGCATATGTTGGGTATAAAAAGTCGTAAATTCAAAGTGCGAATACGTTCAGAGAGCCAGAATTTGGCTCCAAAAAAATGGCTCAAGCCTCGAAATTGGGATGTTTGGGATATTTTGAAAACTGCTGGGGGGTTTGGGACAGATGTAACCAAACGCCGCTTTCAGTACTTGGCATATGTTGGGTATAAAAAGTCGTAATTTCAAACTGTGAATACGTGCAAAGAGCTTGAATTTGGCTCCAAAATATGGCTCAGGCCTCAAAATTGGGATGTTTGGGATATTTTGTAAACTGCAGGGAGGTTTGGGACAAATGTGACAAAACGCCCCTTTCAGTACTTGGCATATGTTGGGTATATAAAGTCGTAATTTCAAAATGCGAATACGTGCTGAGAGCGAGAATTTGGCTCCAAAATATGGCTCAGGCCTCGAAATTAGGATATTTCTGATATTTTGAAAACTGCAGGGGAGTTTGTGCAAAATGTGACTCACTGCCGCTATCAGGACTTGGCATATGCTGGGTATAAAAAGTCATAATTTCAAACTGTGTATACGTGCATAGAGCCAGAATTTGGCTCCAAAATACGACTCAGGCCTCGAAATTGGGATGTTTAGGATATTTTGAAAATTGCAGGGGGGTTTGGGACAAATGTCACCAAACATTTCAGTACTTCGCATATGTTGGGTATAAAAAAGTCGTAATTTCAAAATACGAATTCGTTCAGAGAGCCAGAATTTGGCTCCAAAATATGGCTCAGGCCTCGAAATTGGGATGTTTAGGATATTTTGAAAACTGCAGGGGGGTTTGGGACAAATGTCACCAAACATTTCAGTACTTCGCATATGTTGGGTATAAAAAAGTCGTAATTTCAAAATACGAATTCGTTCAGAGAGCCAGAATTTGGCTCCAAAATATGGCTCAGGCCTCGAAATTGAGATGTTTGGGATATTTTGAAAACTGCAGGGGGAATTGGGACAAATTTGACAAAACGCCGATTTCAGTACTTGGCATATGTTGGGTATAAAAAAGTCGCAATTTAAAACTACGAATACGTACAGAGAGCCAGAATTTGGCTCCAAAATATGGCTCAGGCCTCGAAATTGGGATGTTTGAGATATTTTGAAAACTGCAAGAAGGATTGAGACAAATATGACCAAATGCCGCTTTCAGTACTTGGTATATGTTGGGTATAAAAAAGTCGTAATTTCAAACTGCGAATAGGTGCAGAGAGCCAGAATTTGGCTCCAAAACATGGCTCAGTCCTCGAAATTGGGATGTTTGGGATATTTTGAAAACTGCTGGGAGGTTTGGGACAAATGTGACCAAATGCCGCTTTCAGTACTTGGTATATGTTAGGTATAAAAAGTCGTAATTTCAAAGTGCGAATACGTGCAGAGAGCCAAAATTTGGCTACAAAATATGGCTCAGGCCTCGAAATTGGGATGTTTGGGATATTTTGAAAACTGCAGGGGAGTTTGTGCAAAATGTCACTCACTGCCGCTTTCAGGACTTGGCATATGTTGGGTGTAAAAAGTCGTTATTTCAAACTGTGTATACGTGCATAGAGCCAGAATTTGGCTCCAAAATACGGCTCAGGCCTCGAAATTGGGATGTTTAGGATATTTTGAAAACTGCAGGGGGGTTTGTCACAAATGTCACCAAACGCTTCTTTCAGTACTTCACATATGTTGGGTATAAAAAAGTCGTAATTTGAAACTGAGAATACGTGCAGAGAGCCAGAATTTGGCTCCAAAATATGGCTCAGGCCTCGAAATTGGGATGTTTGGGATATTTTGAAAACTGCAGGGGGGTTTGGGATGTATGTGACCAAACGCCGTTTTCATTACTAGGCACATGTTGGCTATAAAAAATCGTAATTTCAAACGGCGAATACGTGCAGAGAGCCAGAATTTGGGTCCAAAATATGGCTCAGGCCTCGAAATTGGGATGTTTGGGATATTTTGAAAACTGCAAGGGGGTTTCGGACATATGTGACCAAACGGCGCTTTCATTACTTGGCATATGTTGGGTATAAAATAGTCGTAATTTCAAACGGCGAATACGTGCAGAGAGCCCGAATTTGGCTCCAAAATATAGCTCAGGCCTCGAAATTGGGATTTTTGGGAAATTTCGAAAACTGCAGGGGAGTTTGTGCGAAATGTGACTCACTGCCGCTTTCAGTACTTGGCATAAATTGGGTATAAAAAAGTCGTAATTTCAAACTGCGAATACGTGCAGAGAGCCTGAGTTTGGCTCCAAAATATGGCTCATGCCTCGAAATTGGGATTTTTGGGGAATTTCGAAAACTGCAGGGGAATTTGTGCAAAATGTGACTCACTGGCGCTTTCAGTACTTGGCATATGTTGGGTATAAAAATCGTAATATCAAACTGCGAATACGTGCAGAGAGCCAGAATTTGGCTCCAAAATATGGCTCAGGCCTCGATATTGTGATGTTTGGGATATTTTGAAAACTGCAGGGAGGTTTGGGACAAATATAACCAAACGCCGCTTTCAACACTTGGCATATGTTGGGTATAAAAAATTCGTAATTTCATACTGACGAATACGTGCAGAGAGCGAGAAGTTGGCTCCAAAATATGGCTCAGGCCTCGAAATTGGGATATTTGGGATATTTCGAAAACTGTAGGGGAGTTTGTGCAAAATTTGACTCACTGCTGCTTTCAGGACTTGGCATATGTTGGGTATAAAAAGTCGTAATTTCAAACTGCGAATACGTGCATAGAGCTAGAATTTGGCTCCAAAATATTGCTCAGTCCTCGAAATTGGGTAGTTTGGGATATTTTGAAAACTGCAGGGGAGTTTGGGACAAATATGACCAAACGCTGCTTACAGAACTTGGCATTTGTTGGGTATAAAAAGTCGTAATTTCAAACTGCGAATATGTGCAGAGAGCCAGAATTTGGCTCCAAAATATGGCTCAGGCCTCGAAATTGTGATGTTTGGGATATTTTGAAAACTGCTGGGGGGTTTGGGATATATGTGACCAAACGCCACTTTCATTACTAGGCACATGTTGGCTATAAAAAAGTCGTAATTTCAAACCGCGAATACGTGCAGAGAGCCAGAAGTTGGCTCCAAAATATGGCTAAGGCCTCAAAATTGGGATGTTTGGGATATTTGAAAACTGCAGGGGGGGTTTGGGACAAATGTGACCAAACGCCGCTTTCAGTACTTGGCATATGTTGGGTATAAAAGAGTCGTAATTTCAAACTGCGAATACGTGCAGAGAGCCAGAATTTGGCTCCAAAATATTGCTCAAGCCTCGAAATTGGGATATTTGGGATATTTCGAAAACTGCAGGGGAGTTTGTGCGAAATGTGACTCACTGCCGCTTTCAGTACTTGGCATATGTTGGGTATAAAAAAGTCGTAATTTCAAACTGCGTATACGTGCATAGAGCCATAATTTGGCTCCAAAGTACGGCTCAGGCCTCGAAATTGGGATGTTTAGGATATTTTGAAAACTGCAGGAGGGTATGGGACAAATGTCACCAAACGCCGCTTTCAGTAATTGGCATATGTTGGGTATAAAAAGTCGCAATTTCAAACTACGAATACGTGCAGAGAGCCAGAATTTGGCTCCAAAATATGGCTCAAGCCTCGAAATTGGGATGTTTGGGATATTTTGAAAACTGCAAGAAGGATTGAGACAAATGTGACCAAACGCCGCTTTCAGTACTTGGTATATGTTGGGTATAAAAAAGTCGTAATTTCAATCTGTGAATACGTGCATAGAGCCAGAATTTGGCTCCAAAATATGGCTCAGGCCTCGAAATTGGGATGTTTGGGATATTTTGAAAACTGCTGGGAGGTTTGGGACAAATGTGACCAAATGCCGCTTTCAGTACTTGGTATATGTTGGGTATAAAAAGTCGTAATTTCAAACTGCGAATACGTGCATAGAGCCAGAATTTGGCTCCAAAATACGGCTCAGGCCTCGAAATTGGGATGTTTGGGATATTTTGAAAACTGCAGGGGAGTTTGGGACAGATGTAACCAAACGCCGCTTTCAGTACTTGCCATATGTTGGGTATAAAAAGTCGTAATTTCAAACTGCGAATACGTGCAAAGAGCTTGTATTTGGCTCCAAAATATGGCTCAGGCCTCGAAATTGGGATGTTTGGGATATTTTGTAAACTGTAGGGAGGTTTGTGACAGATGTAACCAAACGCCGCTTTCAGTACTTGGCATATGTTGGGTATAAAAAGTCGTAATTTCAAACTGTGAATACGTGCAGAGATCCAGAATTTGGCTCTATAATATGGCTCAGGCCTCGAAATTAGGATATTTGAGATATTTTGAAAACTGCAGGGAGGTTTGGGACAAATGTGACCAAACACCGCTTTCAGTACTTGGAATGTGTTGGGTATATAAAGTCGTAATTTCAAACTGCGAATACGTGCAGAGAGCGAGAATTTGGCTCCAAAATATAGCTCAGGCCTCGAAATTGGGATGTTTGGGATATTTTGAAAACTGCAGGGGGGTTTCGGACATACGTGTCCAAACGGCGCTTTCAATACTTGGCATATGTTGGGTATAAAATAGTCGTAATTTCAAACGGCGAATACGTGCAGAGAGCCAGAATTTGGCTCCAAAATATAGCTCAGGCCTCGAAATTGGGATATTAGGGATATTTCGAAAACTGCAGGGGAGTTTGTCCAAAATGTGACTCACTGCCGCTATCAGGACTTGGCATGTGTTGGGAATAAAAAGTCGTTATTTCAAACTGTGTATACGTGCATAGAGCCAGAATTTGACTCCAAAATACGGCTCACGCCTCTAAATTGGGATGTTTAGGATATTTTGAAAATTGCAGTGGGGTTTGGGACAAATGTCACCAAACGCCGCTTTCAGTACTTCGCATATGTTGGGTATAAAAAAGTCGTAATTTCAAACTGAGAATACGTGCAGAGAGCCAGAATTTGGCTCCAAAATATAGCTCAGGCCTCGAAATTGGGATATTTGGGATGTTTCCAAAACTGCAGGGGAGTTTGTGCAAAATGTGACTCACTGCCGCTATCAGGACTTGGCATATGCTGGGTATAAAAAGTCGTAATTTCAAACTGCGTATACGTGCATAGAGCCAGAATTTGGCTCCAAAATACGGCTCAGGCCTCGAAATTGGGATGTTTAGGATATTTTGAAAACTGCAAGAGGGTATGGGAAAAATGTCACCAAACGCCACTTTCAGTACTTTGCATATGTTGGGTATAAAAAAGTCGCAATTTCAAACTACGAATACCTGCAGAGAGCCAGAATTTGGCTCCAAAATATGGCTCAGGCCTCGAAATTGGGATGTTTGGGATATTTTGAAAACTGCAAGATGGATTGAGACAAATGTGACCAAACGCCGCTTTCAGTACTTGGTATATGTTGGGTATAAAAAAGTCGTAATTTGAAACTGCGAATACGTGCAGAGAGCCAGAATTTGGCTCCAAAATATGGCTCAGGCCTAGAAATTGGAATATTTGGGATATTTTGAAAACTGCAAGGGAGTTTGTGCAAAATTTGACTCACTGCCGCTTTCAGGACTTGGCATATGTTGGGTATAAAAAGTCGTAATTTCAAACTGCGAATATGTGCATTAGCCATAATTTGGCTCCAAAATACGGCTCAGGCCTCGAAATTGGGATGTTTGGGATATTTTGAAAACTGCAGCTGGGTTTGGGACAGATGTAACCAAACGCCGCTTTCAGTACTTGGCATATGTTGGGTAAAAAAAGTCGTAATTTCAAACTGCGAATACGTGCAGAGAGCCAGAATTTGGCTCTATAATATGGCTCAGGCCTCGAAATTAGGATATTTGGGATATTTTGAAAACTGCAGGGAGGTTTGGGACAAATGTGACCAAACGCCGCTTTCAGTACTTGGCATATGTTGGGTATATAGATTCGTAATTTCAAAATGCGAATACGTGCAGAGAGCGAGAATTTGGCTCCAAAATATGGCTCAGGCCTCGAAATTGGGATATTTGGGATATTTTGAAAACTGCAGGGGGGTTTGGGATATATGTGACCAAACGCCGCTTTCATTACTAGGCACATGTTGGCTATAAAAAAGTCGTAATTTCAAACGTCGAATACGTGCAGAGAGCCAGAATTTGGCTCCAAAATATAGCTCAGGCCTCGAAATTGGGATATTTGGGATGTTTCCAAAACTGCAGGGGAGTTTGTGCAAAATGTGACTCACTGCCGCTATCAAGACTTGGCATATGCTGGGTATAAAAAGTCGTAATTTCAAACTGCGTATACGTGCATAGAGCCAGAATTTGGCTCGAAAATACGGCTCAGGCCTCGAAATTGGGATGTTTAGGATATTTTGAAAACTGCAGGGAGGTTTGGGTCAAATGTCACCAAACGCCGCTTTCAGTACATCGCATATGTTGGGTATAAAAAAGTCGTAATTTAAAACTGCGAATACGTGCAGAGAGCCAGAATTTGGCTCGAAAATATGGCTTTGGCCTCAAAATTGAGATGTTTGGGATATTTTGAAAACTGTAGTGGGGATTGGGACAAATGTGACCAACCGCCGCTTTCAGAACTTGGCATATGTTGGGTATAAAAAAGTGATGTGGAAAGCATGGGGGATTTTTTTTATATTGCAGAATGGTGACTGGGGCTAGTGCGTGATGCTTTCCTACTAATCCAAACCCACTCAGATGCACCTGCTATATTTAGATCAACAACACTGCTGATCTATGATTCATCCAGTGTCTAATGTCACTTAATGGAGAGATTTAGCAAGAGGTCAGCAGCAGATCAACTTTTTCTAAATACCATGTTGGCGATCACAGCAAACAATGAGGGTGAAAAAAAGTTCATTTGCTGAGAGATTGTAATTCAGTAGAACTCCATTCACACTGACTGATGCCAAAATCTAATATATCCATATCAGCCTGGATAGCTCCAGGGAACCTCTGGCTCTCGCCAAGTAAATGATGTTTCATTACATTCATTTTTTTTTTACCCTGTCTGTAAGACATCGTTTTCTACAGATAAAATAATAACTATTTGGTATTTTTGAACATCATTCTCATAAATTTCTGCTCTGTTTAATTGAAGCCTTTTTATTTCAGCCATCCAACTATTATGAAGCTAAATGAGCTACGTAACAGCAATCCACGATTAGCAGAACTCACTACCAAACAGGTTTGTGGGAGGGATGAAGTTTGATGCAAATGACAGATAAGGACACACTTTAAAAGGATTCAGTATAAGTAGAAAAATAAACACACAATTTAACAGGAGCATCTCTAAGCAGTAGCGTATATACTAAGCCTACAAACATAGGATTATGCCTAAACAGTAGGAGTGAGTGCTCCCAAAGACACAAAGCCAGTGTTCTAAACACTTATATTCGTCGAGCCCTTACCCACTGCTCAGAATGGAGCAACGTCAGTAGGGAGTTTGAAAGTTAACTGAAGTGTTGGTGAACAATGGATATAGCAACAAAGAAATAAACGCAACATAAGATGACACCTGGACCAGGTACAATCCTGAACCTAGAACAGAAACCACAACACCTCCAATAATATTATAATACAAATCAGATTTGGAAGGAAGGATTGGGCTACAGGAAGGATTGGGCTACAGGAAGGATTGGTCTACAAGAAGGATTGGGCTACAGGAAAGATTGGGCTACAGGAAGGATTGAGCTACAGGAAGGATTGGTCTACAGGAAGGATTGGGCTACAAGAAGGATTGGGCTACAGGAAAGATTGGGCTACAGGAAGGATTGAGCTACATCTCCAAATGTATATTTGCCAGATAATTTGGCACTAAAAACAAAGAGCATATATTATTGTTTAGACTAAATCCGCTACTCATTACTTTCCTGAAGTTGTCGTATATACACTACAAAATCTGCGTGTAAATCACAAGACAATTAACACGTGATGAAAATGGTGACGACAGTGTCAGACCACGAAGGAAGAATTGAAACAGGAATTTCCTTAAGTATTTTCGTAATTAATAATACATCTAAAGAAGGGTGTTTCAATTCTTCCTTCGAGGTCTGACATTGTCACTACAGTGTTGAATGTATTTAAACGTTGCAACAATGAATAATGAGAACAATCATTATATGGATGGCGTAATAACAGGGGAGCATTAGCCCCTCTGGTGGTCAGATGCTTAACTGTATTAGAGGTTGACAGTTTAGATATTATAGTGAAGTAAGGGTGAGTGGCGCGTCTGGGAGTCCCGCTTCTTAACGTGTGGCTCATTTGTCGACCAGCCGCCGCCTGGCAAGTGTCACGTTGATTACCAGTGAGCAAAAAATAAATGTGTTACAGATATCATTACTCAATCATAATATAGAAAGAATTGTTCGGGGTGTGTACTTCATGTTGTTATTCGTTATTATTTTGTATATTTTATGTATTTAGACAAAATATAGAGGAGATTGTCAGGTGGCAGCCATAGGTGTACCCGCTAGTTAAGTCATTAGGGCGCTTGTGGTGGCCTTAATAGCCATGCCAGTAGCTAGCCAGCAATCTTAAGGTTATCTTGAGATGATTTCAGGGCTTAGCATCCCCCGCGGCCCTGTCCTCGACCAGGCCTTCTTTTTCTTACACATCCCCAGGAAACAGCCCATAGCAGCTGTCTAACTCCCAGGTACTTATTTACTGATAGGTATACAGGGTCATCAGGGTGAAAGAAAGTGTCCATTTGTTTCAGCCTCCACCGGGGATCGACCCCGGAACCTCAGGATTACGAATCCGGAGCACTCTCCACTCGGCTGTCAGGCCCCTTAAAACAACCCAAAGAGAAATCTTCTACATATTTTGATGAAAATCTGAATGAAACGAGAAATGTTGGCCACAGATTGTGTGAAGATGGTGGGGGGGGGGGATTGAGGGGGTGCAGGTTAGTACGATGAGCATGATTCAGAATGATGGAAGGAGAAGGGCTCCTATGATGAATTGACCTAAGGGCCACCATCTACAGTGGCCTCGACGGGGACAGGACGGCGGCACCTTGTCAAAGGTCAGCCTTCCTACTCCCTCACCCTTATTTTATTGAGGATTTGTCTTGTGTATATTGTGAACAAGAGGAATGACTCGGCATTTACGACTTGAGTGGTTAAGCGGGTTCATGGGTTAATAATCCTATGGGGGAAACAACACATCTATTTTCTGTGTTACATTGTGGCTTGTTGAGCTTGAAGCTGTTGTCCAGCCTGTGTCAAATATGATATTTTAGAGAAGTGGTCTGTATTAATGACCTCCAACTTGGTCAGTATTACAAAGGCCTCGGCTGTTATTTATTTATTTATATAACTACAAGTTATATTGGGTTTCTGATCAACCCGTCCTCTTAAAACTAACGTCACTTTTGGCTGGTATGCGCGGCACTATGGCCAAATTTGGACGTAATTTGAAATGAAATCGACTCACAAAAGTGACGCACGGTTCCGTTTTCTGTTTGAGTCGTCCGGCTTACTCGGCCAGCTTAGAAGAGGATTCTTTCCATTAACATTTTTCATAACGTTTTGAAACTTTATGAGAATTTCCTGCCCACCTAACCTACCAGAGGACCCTTAACTTATTGTTGTTGAAAAAAAGCCCAAATTTATTTTCATTTTGTTTTCATTTCCAAATTACGTCCATATTCGGCCTTACGGGTAAACGGCCAAAAGCGACGCTATTTTTAAGAGGACAGGTGACAAGGAGTACATAGCCCTGTGTGTTTACATTCTTGTAAAGCCACTAGTACGCATAGCACTTCGGCCAGGTCCTTAATTTAACAGATAATATTAAGTAGGTAATTTCTAGGAAAATTTATAGGCTAATCTATCTAAATCTATAACAATTTAAACTTTTATAGTGTTAGTCCTTCAAAGATTCGTGGTAGTGACAGTTGAACAAGTTCTGGCATGATTGTTGTTGCTGTCTTGAACTTTCTCCAAAGCTGAAAATCATTGATGTGTTTTTGAAGTGAGGTTTCCATATTAGGACACCGTAGGCCAGATGGGACCACAACAGAGACTCGTACAGTTGAATATTCAACGTTGTTCGTTTCAGTCAAAGATTCGTTTAACTATTCTTAAGGATTGTTTTCATATTAACTGTGAGTCCCAGATGTTCAATGGCTGGTACATCATAACTCCTAGGTAATATTGACTTAAATTTACCAGAGGGCCACCATTTCTCCATAGTGCCCTCTACGGCAACAGGAAGCCGGCGGCTTGTCAAAGGTTCCCCTATGGTTCCTGAGAATTTTGTCTATCTGTATTTTGAGCGCGCAAACTGCTGCATTATGACATTAAAGGTAGTGTGATAATATGCACAACGTGTTTTGTAGCTAAGGTAAAGGTGACTTGTAATGTTTAGCAACAAGTCACCCTAGATTGTTTAGAGTGTTGACGACGACGTTTCGGTCCTGGACCATTCTCAAGTCGACTTGAGAATGGTCCAGGATGGACCGAAACGTCGTCATCCCTTCACCTGCTAGTGTGTGGCCTGGTCAAACTACTTCAGCCACGTTATTGTGACTCATCGCCTGCACTTAGTGTGTTAACGACTAGGGCGATGGAGTGGTCATATCAGGATGGCAATTGTGCAAATAAATGTGGAAGATAATTGTTTCCATCTTGTTTACTCTGCGATATGAAATGGTTTCACCTGTAAATGGTCCTTTTTGACAATGTAATCACTAGGCTTCTAACGTTGGTTTGGTGCTCAGAGACCATATACTGTACTTAAGAGGTTTTAAGCATGTTATTTATATAATTTAGGCCAATAAACAGCTAAATAAATTAATAATACACAGTACGTTTATCTAAGATTAGCTAAAGGTTTGTTTTTAGTGGAAGACCCTAATAAGATAATGTGTTTCTATGTAACTTTAAAAGAACATTGATGCTTAACCATAGCCTCATGAGTCGGAGACAAAAATGTACTCCGTTAGGCTATTGCAGTCTTATCAGTCTTGCCTACTCGCTATTGTTGATACAATCTTTAATTAATCTCCATTGCAATTTCACCTTTTCCAGTGATTGGTTCCAGTGTTCTTGAAATTCATAATTGTATTTTCCTACTCGATTGTATTTGAAATAAACTGTTTATACTTACCCTGGTGCTACATAGCCTTCCCGGTTTGGTGCCTTATTTTAATAATTACTTATACTTGCCCTTAATATATGTAAAAAATATTTTTTCAGGAGTGTGGCACGTGTGGACAAGTGTTGGATCAGAGGAGTCAAGGTAAAGTGCTTATTTAACAACTAGTTCTGGGGAGGAGCGGGTGGAACTAGATGGACGTAGTCAACTTCACATTCTTGTTACACTAACACTGGTTTGTGCCTCGGAGAGGCTGCAGGATCCAATATGTTCAGTAGATCTTCGGTTTCAACTCCTTTTGACCATGTCGTAGCTCAGTCGATTACGGCAGCGTCTGGGATGCTCTCGGACGCAGGTTCGAATCCTCGTCCCGGCCCTTGTGGATTTGTACACTCTTGTTAGCAGGCTGAGAGCTTTTCTTTCCCATAGATTTATTTATAGAAGAGTTAGCAATAAGTCGGCTGGGTTTATTAACGTATTGTTTTTAGGCCCCATTTACATTATGCCGTTCAGTTTTGGTCGCCATACTAAAGAATGGACATAATTCACTAGAACACGTCAGTTAGGATGAAAAAGTTAATCCCGCAAATTAGAAAGCTTCCATATGAAGAGATGTTGGAAAAACCTTAACGTGACATGATTGAAGTGTACAAGTGGATGAATGGGCATAACAAGGGAGTTATTGATAAGGCTTTAAATGAAGATAAGTTTAGATTTAGGAAATACCTGGGTAAATACTGGTTTGGTAACTGGGTTGTGGATTTGCGGAACCAATTACTGGATCATGTGCAGACGACGAGTCACAATAATACCTGCGTTCACAGTTCATCCTCGTCGCCAATGTGGTGTTTGTGTGTTACTGAGGAAGTCTTGGTTGTAGGGTTGATGTAAAGTCATGACTTGGTTACTGACTTTAATACTTAATATGATTACATGACTAGTAGCTACCAAGCTTGGCGGGCGTCCTGTACGCTCTCTTGTTTACCTCCCCTCTCTGGCGTCCCAGCCGCCGCACATAGAAAACGGATGGTACCATTTTCTGTGAACATGACAAGCCCCAGGCGAGGTGTGGAAAGAAAGTCCAGCCAGGGGCGTTCAATCTGTGCGCCAAGATGGCCGACCTTCGGGCGGGAATCTCCTCCACAACCAAATCTTTTATTGAGGAGTTGTTGCCAACCTACTTTTATCTGGCATGTATTATGCCAGTTTTCGCCTCGCATAATTTTTTCTCATTTGGAAATACAATATTATCTTCACTATAAATTACTACTATAGTGTGTCATTTCTGCTCACACTCATCTCTAAATAAAATGATTACAAATATTTCCAAAGACATAAACTGCCTCATCCAGCCCGCCTCTTCCCTCATTCCAAATCCAAAAACCCTCCAACTCCAACTCCAAGAGGAATTTCAAACTGCGAATACGTGCAGAGAACCAGAATTTGGCTCCAAAATATGGCTCAGGCCTCGAAATTGAGATGTTTGGGATATTTTGAAAACTGCAGGGGAGTTTGTGCAAAATGTGACACACTGCTGCTTTCCGTACTTGGCATATGTTGGGTATAAAAAAGTCGCAATTTCAAACTGCGAATACGTGCAGAGAGCAAGAATTTGGCTCCAAAACATGGCTCAGGCCTCGAAATTGGGATATTTGGGATATTTTGAAAACTGCAGGGGTGTTTGTGCAAAATGTGACTCACTGCTGCTTTCAGTTCTTGGCATATGTTGGGTATAAAAAGTCGTTATTTCAAACTGCGAATACGTGCATAGAGCCAGAATTTGGCTCCAAAATAGTGCTCAGTCCTCGAAATTGGGATGTTTGGGATATTTTGAAAACCTCAGTGGGCTTTGGGACAAATATGACCAAACACCGCTTTCAGAAGTTGGCATATGTTGGGTATAAAAAGTCGTAATTTCAAACTGCGAATACGTGCAGAGAGCCAGAACTTGGCTCCGAAATATAGCTCAGGCCTGAAAATTGGAATATTTGGGATATTTCGAAAACTGCAGGGGAGTTTGTGCGAAATGTGAATCACTGCCGCTTTCAGGACTTGGCATATGTTGGGTATAAAATGTCGTAATTTCAAACCACGAATACGTGCATAGAGCCAGAATTTGGCTCCAAAATACGGGTCAGGCCTCGAAATTGGGATGTTTGGAATATTTTGAAAACTGCAGGGGGGGTTTTGGACAATAGTGACCAAACGCCGCAATCGGTACTTGGCATATGTTGGGTATAAAAAAGTCGTAATTTCAAACTGCGAATACGTGCAGGGAGCCAGAATTTGGTTCCAAAATATGGCTCAGGCATCGGAATTGGGATATTCGTAATTTCAAACTGCGAATATGTGCAGAGAGCCAAAATTTGGCTCCAAAATATGGCTCAGGCCTCGAAATTGGGATGTTTGGGATATTTTGAAAACTGCAGGGGGGGTTTTGGACAAATGTGACCAAACGCCGCGATCTGTACTTGGCATATGTTGGGTATAAAAAAGTCGTAATTTCAAACTGCGAATACGTGCAGAGAGCCAGAATTTGGCTCCAAAATATGGCTCAGGCCTCGAAATTGGGATGTTTGGGATATTTTGAAAAATGCCGGGTGGATTGAGACAAATGTGACCAATTGCCGCTTTCAGTACTTGGCATATGTTGGGTATAAAAAAGTGGTAATTTCAAACTGCGAATATGTGCAGAGAGCCAGAATTTGTCTCCAAAATATGGCTCAGGACTCGAAATTGGGATTTTTGGGATATTTTGAAAACTGCAGGGAGGTTTGGGACAAATTTGACCAAATGCCACTTTCAGTACTTGGCATATGTTGGGTAAAAAAAGTCGTAATTTCAAACTTCGAATACGTGCAGAGAGCCAGAATTTGACTCCAAAATATGGCTCAGGCCTCGATATTGGGATATTTGGGATATTTCGAAAACTGCAGGGGAGTTTGTGCGAAATGTGACTCACTGCCGCTTTCAGTACTTGGCATATTTTGGGTATAAAAATCGTAATATCAAACTGCGAATACGTTCAGAGAGCCAGAATTTAGCTCCAAAACATGGCTCAGGCCTCGATATTGTGATGTTTGGGATATTTTGAAAACTGCAGGGAGGTTATGGACAAATGTAACCAAACGCCGCTTTCAGTACTTGGCATATGTTGGGTATAAAATTTTTTTATTTTCAAACTGCGAATATGTGCAGAGAGCCAGAATTTGGCTCCAAAATATAGCTCAGGCCTCAAAATTAGTATATTTGAGATATTTCGAAAACTGCAGGGGAGCTTGTGCGAAATGTGACTCACTGCCGCTTTCAGTACTTGGCATATGTTGGGTATAAAATTCCGTAATTTCAAACCGCGAATACGTGCATAGGGCCAGAATTTGGCTCCAAAATATGGCTCAGGCCTCGAAATTGGGATGTTTGGAATATTTTGAAAACTGCAGGGGGGTTTTGGACAAATGTGACCAAACGCCACTTTCAGCACTTGGTATATTTTGGGTATAAAAAAGTTGTAATTTCAAACTGCGAATACGTGCAGAGAGCCAGAATTTGGCTCCAAAATACGGCTCAGGCCTCGAATTTGGGATATTTGGGATATTTTGAAAACTGCATGGGGGGTTTGGGACAAATGTGACCAAACGCCACTTTCAGCACTTGGTATATTTTGGGTATAAAAAAGTTGTAATTTCAAACTGCGAATACGTGCAGAGAGCCAGAATTTGGCTCCAAAATACGGCTCAGGCCTCGAATTTGGGATATTTGGGATATTTCGAAAACTGCAGGGGAGTTTGTGCAAAATGTGACTCACTGCCGCTTTCAGTACTTGGCATATGTTGGGTATAAAAAAGTTTTAATTTCGAACTGCGAATATGTGCAGAGAGCCAGAATTTGGCTCCAAAATATGGCTCAGGCCTCGAAATTGGGATGTTTGGGATATTTTGAAAAATGCCGTGTGGATTGAGACAAATGTGACCAATTGCCGCTTTCAGTACTTGGAATATGTTGGGTATAAAAAGTCGTAATTTCAAACTTCGAATACGTGCAGAGAGCCAGAATTTGTCTCCAAAATATGGCTCAGGACTCGAAATTGGGATTTTTGGGATATTTTGAAAACTGCAGGGAGGTTTGGGACAAATTTGACCAAATGCCACTTTCAGTACCTGGCATATGTTGGGTATAAAAAGTCGTAATTTCAAACTTCGAATACGTGCAGAGAGCCAGAATTTGGCTCCAAAATATAGTTCAGGCCTCAAAATTGGGATATTTGGGATATTTCGAAAACTGCGGGGGAGTTTTTGCAAAATGTGACTCACTGCCTCTTTCAGGACTTGGCATATGTTGGGTATAAAATGCCGTAATTTCAAACCGCGAATACGTGCATAGGGCCAGAATTTGGCTCCAAAATATGGCTCAGGCCTCGAAATTGGGATGTTTGGGATATTTTGAAAACTGCAGGGGGGGTTTTGGACAAATGTTTCCAAATGCCACTTTCAGTACTTGGTATATGGTGGGTATAAAAAAGTTGTTATTTCAAACTGCGAATATGTGCAGAGAGCCAGAATTTGACTCCAAAATATGGCTCAGGCCTCGAAATTGGATGTTTGGGATATTTTGAAAACTGCAGGGGGGGTTTTGGACAAATGTTTCCAAATGCCACTTTCAGTACTTGGCATATGTTGGGTATAAAAAGTCGTAATTTCAAACTTCGAATACGCGCAGAGAGCCAGAATTTGGCTCCAAAATATAGCTCAGGCCTCAAAATTGGGATGTTTGGGATATTTTGAAAACTGCAGGGGGGGTTTTGGACAAATGTGACCAAACGCCGCGTTCAGTACTTGGAATATGTTGGGTATAAAAAGTCGTAATTTCAAACTTCGAATACGTGCAGAGAGCCAAAATTTGGCTCCAAAATATTGCTCAGGCCTCTAAATTGGGATATTTGAGATATTTCGAAAACTGCAGGGGAGCTTGTGCGAAATGTGACTCACTGCCACTTTCAGGACTTGGCATATGTTGGGTATAAAATGCCGTAATTTCAAACCGCGAATACGTGCATAGAGCCAGAATTTGGCTCCAAAATATGGGTCAGGCCTCGAAATTGGGATGTTTGGGATATTTTGAAAACTGCAGGGGGGGTTTTGGACAAATGTGACCAAACGCCGAGTTCAGTACTTGGCATATGTTGGGTATAAAAAAGTTGTAATTTCAAACTGCGAATACGTGCAGAGAGCCAGAATTTGGCTCCAAAATACGGCTCAGGCCTCGAAATTGGGATATTTGGGATATTTCGAAAACTGCAATGGAGTTTGTGCAAAATTTGACTCACTGCCGCTTTCAGTACTTGGCATATGTTGGGTATAAAAATCGTAATATCAAACTGCGATTACGTGCAGAGAGCTAGATCTTGGCTCCAAAATATGTCTCAGGCCTCGATATTGTGATGTTTGGGATATTTTGAAAACTGCTGGGAGGTTTGGGACAAATATAACCAAACGCCGCTTTCAACACTTGGCATATGTTGGGTATAAAAAATTCGTAATTTCATACTGCGAATACGTGCATAGAGCCAGAATTTGGCTCCAAAATATTGCTCAGTCCTCGAAATTGGGTAGTTTGGGATATTTTGAAAACTGCAGGGGGTTTTGGGACAAATATGACCAAACGCTGCTTACAGAACTTGGCATATGTTGGGTATAAAAAGTAGTAATTTCAAACTGCGAATACGTGCAGAGAGCTTAAATTTGGCTCCAAAATATGGCTCAAGCCTTGAAAGTGGGATGTTTGGGATATTTTGAAAACTGCAGGGGAGTTTGAGCAAAATGTGACTCACTGCCGCTTTCAGTATTTGGCGTATGTTGGGTATAAAAAGTCGTTATTTCAAACTGCGAATACGTGCAGAGAGCCAAAATTTGGCTCCAAAATATGGCTCATGCCTCGAAATTGGGATATTTGGGATATTTCGAAAACTGCAATAGAGTTTGTGCAAAATGTGACTCACTGCCGCTTTCAGGACTTAGCATATGTTGGGTATAAAATGTCGTAATTTCAAACCACGAATACGTGCATGGTGCAAGAATTTGGCTCCAAAATATGGCTAAGGCCTCGAAATTGGGATGTTTGGGATATTTTGAAAACTGCAGGGGGGGTTTTGGACAAATGTGACCAAACGCCGCGTTCAGTACTTGGCATAAGTTGGGTATAAAATGTCGTAATTTCAAACTGCGAATACGTGCAGAGAGCCAGAATTTGGCTCCAAAATACGGCTCAGGCCTCGAAATTGGGATATTTGGGATATTTCGAAAACTGCAAGGGAGTTTGTGCAAAATGTGACTAACTCCCGCTTTCAGGACTTAGCATATGTTGGGTATAAAAAGTCGTAATTTCAAACTGCGAATACGTGCAGAGAGCCAAAATTTGGCTCCAAAATATGGCTCATGCCTCGAAATTGGGATGTTTGGGATATTTCGAAAACTGCAATAGAGTTTGTGCGAAATGTGACTAACTCCCGCTTTCAGGACTTAGCATATGTTGGGTATAAAAAGTCGTAATTTCAAACTTCGAATACGTGCCGAGAGCCAGAATTTGGCTCTAAAATATGGCTCAGGCCTCGAAATTGGGATGTTTGGGATATTTTGAAAACTGCAGGGAGGTTTGGGACAAATTTGACCAAATGCCACTTTCAGTACTTGGCATAAGTTGGGTATAAAAAGTCGTAATTTCAAACTTTGAATACGTGCAGAGAGCCAAAATTTGGCGCCAAAATATTGCTCAGGCCTCTAAATTGGGATATTTGAGATATTTCGAAAACTGCAGGGGAGCTTGTGCGAAATGTGACTCACTGCCACTTTCAGGACTTGGCATATGTTGGGTATAAAATGTCGTAATTTCAAACCGCGAATACGTGCATAGAGCCAGAATTTGGCTCCAAAATATGGCTAAGGCCTCGAAATTGGGATGTTTGGGATATTTTGAAAACTGCAGGGGTGCGTTTGGGACAAATGTGACCAAACACCGCTTTCAGTACTTTGCATATGTTGGGTATAAAAAAGTCGTAATTTAAAACTGTGAATACGTGCAGAGAGCCAGAATTTGGCTCCAAAATATGGCTCAGGCCTCGAAATTGGGATGTTTAGGATATTTTGAAAACTGCAGGAGGGTATGGGACAAATGTCACCAAATGCCGCTTTCAGTACTTTGCATATGTTGGGTATAAAAAAGTCGTAATTTAAAACTGCGTATACGTGCATAGAGCCAGAATTTGGCTCCAAAATATGGCTCAGGCCTCGAAATTGGGATGTTTAGGATATTTTGAAAACTGCAGGAGGGTATGGGACAAATGTCACCTAACGCCGCTTTCAGTACTTTGCATATGTTGGGTATAAAAAAGTCGTAATTTCAAACTGCGTATACGTGCATAGAGCCAGAATTTGGCTCCAAAATACGGCTCAGGCCTCGAAATTGGGATGTTTAGGATATTTTGAAAACTGCAGGAGGGTATGGGACAAATGTCACCAAACGCCGCTTTCAGTAATTGGCATATGTTGGGTATAAAAAATTCGCAATTTCAAACTACGAATACGTGCAGAGAGCCAGAATTTGGCTCCAAAATATGGCTCAGGCCTCGAAATTGGGATGTTTGGGATATTTTGAAAACTGCTGGGAGGTTTGGGACAAATGTGACCAAATGCCGCTTTCAGTACTTGGTATATGTTGTGTATAAAAAGTCGTAATTTCAAACTGCGAATACGTGCAGAGAGCCAGAATATGGCTCCAAAATATGGCTCAGGCCTCTTAATTGGGTTATTTGGGATATTTCGAAAACTGCAGGGAGGTTTGGGACAAATTTGACCAAATGCCACTTTCAGTACTTGGCATAAGTTGGGTATAAAAAGTCGTAATTTCAAACTTTGAATACGTGCAGAGAGCCAAAATTTGGCGCCAAAATACTGCTCAGGCCTCTAAATTGGGATATTTGAGATATTTCGAAAACAGCAGGGGAGCTTGTGCGAAATGTGACTCACTGCCACTTTCAGGACTTGGCATATGTTGGGTATAAAATGTCGTAATTTCAAACCGCGAATACGTGCATAGAGCCAGAATTTGGCTCCAAAATATGGCTAAGGCCTCGAAATTGGGATGTTTGGGATATTTTGAAAACTGCAGGGGGGGGGGGGGTTTGGGACAAATGTGACCAAACACCGCTTTCAGTACTTGGCATATGTTGGGTATAAAAATCGTAATATCAAACTGCGAATACGTGCAAAGAGCTAGAACTTGGCTCCAAAATATGGCTCAGGCCTCGATATTGTGATGTTTGGGATATTTTGAAAACTGCTGGGAGGTTTGGGACAAATATAACCAAATGCCACTTT
>NW_027190649.1:0-25000 GCF_040958095.1 Procambarus clarkii
CCAGGCGTCCATCTGGCATGTTGCCAGGCGTCCTTCTGGCTTGTTGCCAGGTGTCCTGGCTTGTTGCCAGGCGTCTTTCTGGCTTGTTGCCAGGTTTCCTTCTGGCTTGTTGCCAGGTGTCCTTCTGGCTTGTTGACAGGTGTCCTTCTGGCTTGTTGCCAGGTGTCCTTCTGGCTTGTTGCCAGGCGTCCCTCTGGCTTGTTGCCAGGCGTCCTTCTGGCTTGTAGCCAGGCGTCCTTCTGGCTTGTTGCCAGGCGTCCTTCTGGCTTGTTGCCAGGCGTCCTTCTGGCGTGTTGCCAGGCGTCCTTCTGGCTTGTTGCCAAGCGTCCCTTTGGCTTGTGACCAGGTGTCCTTCTGGCTTGTTTCCAGGCGTTCCTTTGGCTTGTGACCAGGTGTCCTTCTGGCTTGTTGCCAGGCGTCCTTCTGGCTTGTTGCCTGGCGTCCTTCTTTCTTGTTGCCAGGCGTCCCTCTGTCTTGTTGCCAGGTGTCCTTCTGGCTTGTTGCCAGGCGTCCCTTTGGCTTGTGACCAGGTGTCCTTCTGGCTTGTTGCCAGGCGTCCTTCTGGCTTGTTGCCAGGCGTCCTTCTTTCTTTTTGCCAGGCGTCCCTCTGGCTTGTTGCCAGGCGTCCTTCTGGCTTGTAGCCAGGCGTCCTTCTGGCTTGTTGCCAGGCGTCCTTCTGGCTTGTTGCCAGGCGTCCTTCTGGCTTGTTGCCAGGCGTCCTTCAGGCTTGTTGCCAAGCGTCCCTTTGGCTTGTGACCAGGTGTCCTTCTGGCTTGTTTCCAGGCGTCCCTTTGGCTTGTGACCAGGTGTCCTTCTGGCTTGTTGCCAGGCGTCCTTCTGGCTTGTTGCCAGGCGTCCTTCTTTCTTGTTGCCAGGCGTCCCTCTGTCTTGTTGCCAGGTGTCCTTCTGGCTTGTTGCCAGGCGTCCCTTTGGCTTGTTGCCAGGCGTCCTTCTGGCTTGTTGCCAGGCGTCCTTCTGGCTTGTTGCCAGGCGTCCTTCTTTCTTGTTGCCAGGCGTTTCTCTGGCTTGTTGCCAGGTATCCTTCTGGCTTGTTGCCAGGTGTCCCTTTGGCTTGTGACCAGGTGTCCTTCTGGCTTGTTGCCAGGCGTCCCTTTGGCTTGTGACCAGGTGTCCTTCTGGCATGTTTCCAGGCGTCCCTCTGGCTTGTTGCCAGGCGTCCTTCTGGCTTGTTGCCAGGCGTCCTTCTGGCTTGTTGCCAGGCGTCCTTCTGGCTTGTTGCCAGGCGTCCTTCTGGCTTGTTGCCAGGCGTCCTTCTGGCTTGTTGCCAGGCGTCCTTCTGGCTTGTTGCCAGGCGTCCTTCTGGCTTGTTGCCAGGCGTCCTTCTGGCTTGTTGCCAGGGGTCATGCTGGCTTGTTGCCAGGCGTCCCTTTGGCTTGTGACCAGGTGTCCTTCTGGCTTGTGGCCAGGCGTCCTTCTGGCTTGTTGCCAGGAGTCCTTCTTTTTTGTTGCCAGGCGTCCCTCTGGCTTGTTGCCAGGCGTCCCTCTGACTTGTTGCCAGGCGTCCCTCTGACTTTTTGCCAGGCGTCCCTTTGGCTTGTGACAAGGTGTCCTTCTGGCTTGTTGCCAGGTGTCCTTCTGGCTTGTTGCCAGGCGTCCTTCTGGCTTGTTGCCAGGGGTCCCTTTGGCTTGTGACCAGGTGTCCTTCTGGCTTGTTGCCAGGCGTCCCTTTGGCTTGTGACCAGGTGTCATTCTGGCTTGTTGCCAGGCGTTCTTCTGGCTCTTTGCCAGGCGTCCTTCTTTCTTGTTGCCAGGCGTCCTTCTGGCTTGTGACCAGGTGTCCTTCTGGCTTGTTGCCAGGCGTCCCTCTGGCTTGTTGCCAGGCGTCCTTCTGGCTTGTTGCCAGGCGTCCCTCTGGCTTGTTGCCAGGCGTCCTTCTGACTTGTTGCCAGGCGTCCCTCTGGCTTGTTGCCAGGCGTCCTTCTGGCTTGTTGCCAGGCGTCCTTCTGGCTTGTTGCCAGGCGTTCTTCTGGCGTGTTGCCAGGTGTCCTTCTGGCTTTTTGCCAGGCGTCCTTCTGGCTTTTTGCCAGGTGTCCTTCTGGCTTGTTGCCAGGCGTCCTTCTGGCGTTTTGCCAGGCGTCCTTCTGGCGTGTTGCCAGGCGTCCCTCTGGCTTGTTGCCAGGCGTCCTGCTGGCTTGTTGCCAGGCGTCCTTCTGGCTTTTTGCCAGGCGTCCATCTGGCATGTTGCCAGGCGTCCTTCTGGCTTGTTGCCAGGTGTCCTGGCTTGTTGCCAGGCGTCTTTCTGGCTTGTTGCCAGGTTTCCTTCTGGCTTGTTGCCAGGTGTCCTTCTGGCTTGTTGACAGGTGTCCTTCTGGCTTGTTGCCAGGTGTCCTTCTGGCTTGTTGCCAAACGTCCCTCTGGCTTGTTGCCAGGCGTCCTTCTGGCTTGTAGCCAGGCGTCCTTCTGGCTTGTTGCCAGGCGTCCTTATGGCTTGTTGCCAGGCGTCCTTCTGGCGTGTTGCCAGGCGTCCTTCTGGCTTGTTGCCAAGCGTCCCTTTGGCTTGTGACCAGGTGTCCTTCTGGCTTGTTTCCAGGCGTTCCTTTGGCTTGTGACCAGGTGTCCTTCTGGCTTGTTGCCAGGCGTCCTTCTGGCTTGTTGCCAGGCGTCCTTCTTTCTTGTTGCCAGGCGTCCCTCTGTCTTGTTGCCAGGTGTCCTTCTGGCTTGTTGCCAGGCGTCCCTTTGGCTTGTGACCAGGTGTCCTTCTGGCTTGTTGCCAGGCGTCCTTCTGGCTTGTTGCCAGGCGTCCTTCTTTCTTGTTGCCAGGCGTCCCTCTGGCTTGTTGCCAGGCGTCCTTCTGGCTTGTAGCCAGGCGTCCTTCTGGCTTGTTGCCAGGCGTCCTTCTGGCTTGTTGCCAGGCGTCCTTCTGGCTTGTTGCCAGGCGTCCTTCAGGCTTGTTGCCAAGTGTCCCTTTGGCTTGTGACCAGGTGTCCTTCTGGCTTGTTTCCAGGCGTCCCTTTGGCTTGTGACCAGGTGTCCTTCTGGCTTGTTGCCAGGCGTCCTTCTGGCTTGTTGCCAGGCGTCCTTCTTTCTTGTTGCCAGGCGTCCCTCTGTCTTGTTGCCAGGTGTCCTTCTGGCTTGTTGCCAGGCGTCCCTTTGGCTTGTTGCCAGGCGTCCTTCTGGCTTGTTGCCAGGCGTCCTTCTGGCTTGTTGCCAGGCGTCCTTCTTTCTTGTTGCCAGGCGTCTCTCTGGCTTGTTGCCAGGTGTCCTTCTGGCTTGTTGCCAGGTGTCCCTTTGGCTTGTGACCAGGTGTCCTTCTGGCTTGTTGCCAGGCGTCCCTTTGGCTTGTGACCAGGTGTCCTTCTGGCATGTTTCCAGGCGTCCCTCTGGCTTGTTGCCAGGCGTCCTTCTGGCTTGTTGCCAGGTGTCCTTCTGGCTTGTTGCCAGGCGTCCTTCTGGCTTGTTGCCAGGCGTCCTTCTGGCTTGTTGCCAGGCGTCCTTCTGGCTTGTTGCCAGGCGTCCTTCTGGCTTGTTGCCAGGCGTCCTTCTGGCTTGTTGCCAAGCGTCCTTCTGGCTTGTTGCCAGGGGTCATGCTGGCTTGTTGCCAGGCGTCCCTTTGGCTTGTGACCAGGTGTCCTTCTGGCTTGTGGCCAGGCGTCCTTCTGGCTTGTTGCCAGGAGTCCTTCTTTCTTGTTGCCAGGCGTCCCTCTGGCTTGTTGCCAGGCGTCCCTCTGACTTGTTGCCAGGCGTCCCTCTGACTTTTTGCCAGGCGTCCCTTTGGCTTGTGACAAGGTGTCCTTCTGGCTTGTTGCCAGGTGTCCTTCTGGCTTGTTGCCAGGCGTCCTTCTGGCTTGTTGCCAGGGGTCCCTTTGGCTTGTGACCAGGTGTCCTTCTGGCTTGTTGCCAGGCGTCCCTTTGGCTTGTGACCAGGTGTCCTTCTGGCTTGTTGCCAGGCGTTCTTCTGGCTCTTTGCCAGGCGTCCTTCTTTCTTGTTGCCAGGCGTCCTTCTGGCTTGTGACCAGGTGTCCTTCTGGCTTGTTGCCAGGCGTCCTTCTGGCTTGTTGTCAGGCGTCCCTCTGGCTTCTTGCCAGGCGTCCTTCTGACTTGTTGCCAGGCGTCCCTCTGGCTTGTTGCCAGGCGTCCTTCTGGCTTGTTGCCAGGCGTCCTTCTGGCTTGTTGCCATGTGTACTTCTGGCTTGTTGCCAGGCGTCCTTCTGGCTTGTTGCCAGGTGTCCCTCTGGCTTGTTGCCAGGTGTCCTTCTGGCTTGTTGCCAGGCGTCCTTCTTTCTTGTTGCCAGGCGTCCCTCTGGTTTTTGCCAGGCGTCCTTCTGACTTGTTGCCAGGCGTCCTTCTGGCTTGTTGCCAGGCGTCCTTCTGGCTTGTTGCCAGGGGTTCTTCTGGCTTGTTGCCAGGCGTCCCTCTGGCTTGTTGCCAGGCGTCCTTCTGGCTTGTTGCCAGGCGTCCTTCTGGCTTGTTGCCAGGCGTCCTTCTGGCTTGTTGCCAGGCGTCCTGCAGGCTTGTTGCCAGGCGTCCCTCTGGCCTGTTGCCAGGCGTCCTTCTGGCTTGTTGCCAGGTGCCCTGCTGGCTTGTTGCCAGGCGTCCCTCTGGCTTGTTGCCAGGTGTCCTTCAGGCTTGTTGCCAGGCGTCCTTCTTTCTTGTTGCCAGGCGTCCCTCTGGCTTGTTGCCAGGCGTCCTTCTGACTTGTTGCCAGGCGTCCTTCTGGCTTGTTGCCCCGCGTCCTTCTTTCTTGTTGCCAGGCGTCCCTCTGGCTTGTTGCCAGGCGTCCTTCTGGCTTGTTGCCAGGCGTCCTTCTGGTTTGTTGCCAGGCGTCCTTCTGGCTTGTTGCCAGGCGTCCTTCTGGCTTGCTGCCAGGCGTCCTTCTGGCTTGTTACTAGGCGTCCTTCTGGCTTGTTGCCAGGCGTTCTTCTTTCTTGTTGCCAGGCGTCCCACTGGCTTGTTGCCAGGTGTCCTTCTGGTTTGTTGCCAGGCGTCCTTCTGGCTTGTTGCCAGGTGCCCTGCTGGCTTGTTGCCAGGCGTCCCTCTGGCTTGTTGCCAGGCGTCCTTCTGGCTTGTTGCCAGGCGTCCTGCTAACTTGTTGCCAAGCGTCCCTCTGGCCTGTTGCCAGGCGTCTCTCTGGCTTGTTGCCAGGCGTCCTTCTGGCTTGTTGCCAGGCGTCCTGCTGGCTCTTTGCCAGGCGTCCTTCTGGCTTGTTCCCTGGCGTCCTGCTGGCTTGTTGCCAGGCGTCCCTCTGGCTTGTTGCCAGGCGTCCTTCTGGCTTGTAGCCAGGCGTCCTTCTTGCTTGTTGCCAGGCGTCCTTCTGGCTTGTTGCCAGGCGTCCTTCTGGCTTGTTGCCAGGCGTCCTTCAGGCTTGTTGCCAAGTGTCCCTTTGGCTTGTGACCAGGTGTCCTTCTGGCTTGTTTCCAGGCGTCCCTTTGGCTTGTGACCAGGTGTCCTTCTGGCTTGTTGCCAGGCGTCCTTCTGGCTTGTTGCCAGGCGTCCTTCTTTCTTGTTGCCAGGCGTC
This sequence comes from Procambarus clarkii, assembly GCF_040958095.1. NCBI lineage: Eukaryota > Metazoa > Arthropoda > Malacostraca > Decapoda > Cambaridae > Procambarus > Procambarus clarkii. Next base: position 5,477 of record NW_027190649.1, read on the forward strand.
CCTCTGTCTTGTTGCCAGGTGTCCTTCTGGCTTGTTGCCAGGCGTCCCTTTGGCTTGTTGCCAGGCGTCCTTCTGGCTTGTTGCCAGGCGTCCTTCTGGCTTGTTGCCAGGCGTCCTTCTTTCTTGTTGCCAGGCGTCTCTCTGGCTTGTTGCCAGGTGTCCTTCTGGCTTGTTGCCAGGTGTCCCTTTGGCTTGTGACCAGGTGTCCTTCTGGCTTGTTGCCAGGCGTCCCTTTGGCTTGTGACCAGGTGTCCTTCTGGCATGTTTCCAGGCGTCCCTCTGGCTTGTTGCCAGGCGTCCTTCTGGCTTGTTGCCAGGTGTCCTTCTGGCTTGTTGCCAGGCGTCCTTCTGGCTTGTTGCCAGGCGTCCTTCTGGCTTGTTGCCAGGCGTCCTTCTGGCTTGTTGCCAGGCGTCCTTCTGGCTTGTTGCCAGGCGTCCTTCTGGCTTGTTGCCAAGCGTCCTTCTGGCTTGTTGCCAGGGGTCATGCTGGCTTGTTGCCAGGCGTCCCTTTGGCTTGTGACCAGGTGTCCTTCTGGCTTGTGGCCAGGCGTCCTTCTGGCTTGTTGCCAGGAGTCCTTCTTTCTTGTTGCCAGGCGTCCCTCTGGCTTGTTGCCAGGCGTCCCTCTGACTTGTTGCCAGGCGTCCCTCTGACTTTTTGCCAGGCGTCCCTTTGGCTTGTGACAAGGTGTCCTTCTGGCTTGTTGCCAGGTGTCCTTCTGGCTTGTTGCCAGGCGTCCTTCTGGCTTGTTGCCAGGGGTCCCTTTGGCTTGTGACCAGGTGTCCTTCTGGCTTGTTGCCAGGCGTCCCTTTGGCTTGTGACCAGGTGTCCTTCTGGCTTGTTGCCAGGCGTTCTTCTGGCTCTTTGCCAGGCGTCCTTCTTTCTTGTTGCCAGGCGTCCTTCTGGCTTGTGACCAGGTGTCCTTCTGGCTTGTTGCCAGGCGTCCTTCTGGCTTGTTGTCAGGCGTCCCTCTGGCTTCTTGCCAGGCGTCCTTCTGACTTGTTGCCAGGCGTCCCTCTGGCTTGTTGCCAGGCGTCCTTCTGGCTTGTTGCCAGGCGTCCTTCTGGCTTGTTGCCATGTGTACTTCTGGCTTGTTGCCAGGCGTCCTTCTGGCTTGTTGCCAGGTGTCCCTCTGGCTTGTTGCCAGGTGTCCTTCTGGCTTGTTGCCAGGCGTCCTTCTTTCTTGTTGCCAGGCGTCCCTCTGGTTTTTGCCAGGCGTCCTTCTGACTTGTTGCCAGGCGTCCTTCTGGCTTGTTGCCAGGCGTCCTTCTGGCTTGTTGCCAGGGGTTCTTCTGGCTTGTTGCCAGGCGTCCCTCTGGCTTGTTGCCAGGCGTCCTTCTGGCTTGTTGCCAGGCGTCCTTCTGGCTTGTTGCCAGGCGTCCTTCTGGCTTGTTGCCAGGCGTCCTGCAGGCTTGTTGCCAGGCGTCCCTCTGGCCTGTTGCCAGGCGTCCTTCTGGCTTGTTGCCAGGTGCCCTGCTGGCTTGTTGCCAGGCGTCCCTCTGGCTTGTTGCCAGGTGTCCTTCAGGCTTGTTGCCAGGCGTCCTTCTTTCTTGTTGCCAGGCGTCCCTCTGGCTTGTTGCCAGGCGTCCTTCTGACTTGTTGCCAGGCGTCCTTCTGGCTTGTTGCCCCGCGTCCTTCTTTCTTGTTGCCAGGCGTCCCTCTGGCTTGTTGCCAGGCGTCCTTCTGGCTTGTTGCCAGGCGTCCTTCTGGTTTGTTGCCAGGCGTCCTTCTGGCTTGTTGCCAGGCGTCCTTCTGGCTTGCTGCCAGGCGTCCTTCTGGCTTGTTACTAGGCGTCCTTCTGGCTTGTTGCCAGGCGTTCTTCTTTCTTGTTGCCAGGCGTCCCACTGGCTTGTTGCCAGGTGTCCTTCTGGTTTGTTGCCAGGCGTCCTTCTGGCTTGTTGCCAGGTGCCCTGCTGGCTTGTTGCCAGGCGTCCCTCTGGCTTGTTGCCAGGCGTCCTTCTGGCTTGTTGCCAGGCGTCCTGCTAACTTGTTGCCAAGCGTCCCTCTGGCCTGTTGCCAGGCGTCTCTCTGGCTTGTTGCCAGGCGTCCTTCTGGCTTGTTGCCAGGCGTCCTGCTGGCTCTTTGCCAGGCGTCCTTCTGGCTTGTTCCCTGGCGTCCTGCTGGCTTGTTGCCAGGCGTCCCTCTGGCTTGTTGCCAGGTGTCCTTCTGGCTTGTTGCCAGCAGGCGTCCTTCTTTCTTGTTGCCAGGCGTCCTTCTGGCTTGTTGCCAGCGGTCCTTCTGGCTTGTTGCCTGGCGTCCCTCTGGCTTGTTGCCAGGCGTCCTTCTGGCTTGTTGCCAGGCGTCCTTCTGGCTTGTTGCCAGGCGTCCTTCTGGCTTGTTGCCAGGTGCCCTTCTGACTTGTTGCCAGGCGTCCTTCTGGCTTGTTGCCAGGCGTCCTTCTGGCTTGTTGCCAGGGGTCCTCCTGGCTTGTTGCCAGGCGTCTCTCTGGCTTGTTGCCTGGCGTCCTTCTGGCTTGTTGCCAGGCGTCCTTCTGGCTTGTTGCCAGGCGTCCTTCTGGCTTGTTGCCAGGCGTCCTTCTGGCTTGTTGCCAGGCGTCCTTCTGGCTTGTTGCCAGGCGTCCTTCTGGCTTGTTGCCAGGTGCCCTGCTGGCTTGTTGCCAGGCGTCCCTCTGGCTTGTTGCCAGGTGTCCTTCAGGCTTGTTGCCAGGCGTCCTTCTTTCTTGTTGCCAGGCGTCCTTCTGGCTTGTTGCCAGGCGTCCTTCTGACTTGTTGCCAGGCGTCCTTCTGGCTTGTTGCCCCGCGTCCTTCTGGCTTGTTGCCAGGGGTCCTTCTGGCTTGTTGCCAGGCGTCCTTCTGGCTTGTTGCCAGGCGTCCTTCTGGTTTGTTGCCAGGCGTCCTTCTGGCTTGTTGCCAGGCGTCCTTCTGGCTTGCTGCCAGGCGTCCTTCTGGCTTGTTACCAGGCGTCCTTCTGGCTTGTTGCCAGGCGTCCTTCTTTCTTGTTGCCAGGCGTCCCACTGGCTTGTTGCCAGGTGTCCTTCTGGTTTGTTGCCAGGCGTCCTTCTGGCTTGTTGCCAGGTGCCCTGCTGGCTTGTTGCCAGGCGTCCCTCTGGCTTGTTGCCAGGCGTCCTTCTGGCTTGTTGCCAGGCGTCCTGCTGGCTTGTTGCCAGGCGTCCCTCTGGCCTGTTGCCAGGCGTCCCTCTGGCTTGTTGCCAGGCGTCCTTCTGGCTTGTTGCCAGGCGTCCTGCTGGCTCTTTGCCAGGCGTCCTTCTGGCTTGTTCCCTGGCGTCCTGCTGGCTTGTTGCCAGGCGTCCCTCTGGCTTGTTGCCAGGTGTCCTGGCTTGTTGCCAGCAGGCGTCCTTCTTTCTTGTTGCCAGGCGTCCTTCTGGCTTGTTGCCAGGGGTCCTTCTGGCTTGTTGCCAGGCGTCCCTATGGCTTGTTGCCAGGCGTCCTTCTGGCTTGTTGCCAGGCGTCCTTCTGGCTTGTTGCCAGGCGTCCTTCTGGCTTGTTGCCAGGTGTCCTTCTGACTTGTTGCCAGGCGTCCTTCTGGCTTGTTGCCAGGCGTCCTTCTGTTTTGTTGCCAGGGGTCCTTCTGGCTTGTTGCCAGGCGTCCCTCTGGCTTGTTGCCAGGCGTCCTTCTGGCTTGTTGCCAGGCGTCCTTTCTGGCTTGTTGCCAGGCGTCCTTCTGGCTTGTTGCCAGGCGTCCTTCTGACTTGTTGCCAGGCGTCCTTCTGGCTTGTTGCCAGGCGTCCTTCTTTCTTGTTGCCAGGCGTCCCTCTGGCTTGTTGCCAGGTGTCCTTCTGGCTGGTTGCAAGGCGTCCTTCTGGCTTGTTGCCAGGTGCCCTGCTGGCTTGTTGCCAGGCGTCCCTCTGGCTTGTTGCAAAGCGTCCTTCTGGCTTGTTGCCTGGCGTCCTGCTGGCTTGTTGCCAGGCGTCCCTCTGGCCTGGTGCCAGGCGTCCCTGTGGCTTGTTGCCATGCAGGCGTCCTTCTGGCTTGCTGCCAGGCGTCCTGCTGGCTTGTTGCCAGGCGTCCTACTGGCTTGTTCCCAGGCGTCCTGCTGGCTTGTTGCCAGGCGTCCCTCTGGCTTGTTGCCAGGCGTCCTTCTGGCTTGTTGCCAGGTGTCCCTCTGGCTTGTTGCCAGGCGTCCTTCTGACTTGTTGCCAGGCGTCCCTCTGGCTTGTTGCCAGGCGTCCTTCTGGCTTGTTGCCAGGCGTCCTTCTGGCTTGTTGCCAGGCGTCCTTCTGGCTGGTTGCCAGGCGCCCTTCTGGCTTGTTGCCAGGCGTCCTTCTGGCTTGTTGCCAGGCGTCCTTCTGGTTTGTTGCCAGGCGTCCTTCTGGCTTGTTGCCAGGCGTCCTTCTGGCTTGTTGCCTGGCGCCCTTCTGGCTTGTTGCCAGGCGTCCTTCTGGCTTGTTGCCAGGCGTCCCTCTGGCTTGTTGCCAGGCGTCCTTCTGGCTTGTTGCCAGGCGTCCTTCTGGCTCGTTGCCAGGCGTACTTCTGGCTTGTTGCCAGGTGCCCTGCTGGCTTGTTGCCATGCGTCCCTCTGGCTTGTTGCCAGGTGTCCTTCTGGCTTGTTGCCAGGCATCCTTCTTTCTTGTTGCCAGGCGTCCCTCTGGCTTGTTGCCAGGCGTCCTTCTTTCTTGTTGCCAGGCGTCCTTCTGGCTTGTTGCCAGGCGTCCTTCTGGCTTGTTGCCAGGCGTCCCTTTGGCTTCTTGCAAGGCGTCCTTCTGGCTTGTTGCCAGGCGTCCTTCTGGCTTGTTGCCAGGCGTCCTTCTTTCTTGTTGCCAGGCGTCCCTCTGGCTTGTTGCCAGGTGTCCTTCTGGCTTGTTGCCAGGCGTCCCTTTGGCTTGTGACCAGGTGTCCTTCTGCAACCCGTTCTCACACAAGACAGTACATATATGACTAGTGCTTAAAGTCAATATGTGGAATGTGATTTAGTACATATGTGATATATTCCCAGTTAACTTTTTTACCAAGGCTCAAACTCTTCCTCACGTACCAATTTACGTCTCACAGTACTCGTCCATCAACGTAGATAGCTGAATAGTCGTGATTGGTTCAATTATAACGAAAATTGTAGTTTTCAGGTCCCACATGGGTTGTGAAATTCACCTACTATTGTCCATGCTCTTATAATATTACAGATCAGCTACATCCTATTGAAGGCTCGTAGTTTTGTTTTGAGAAATATTAGTTGTTCTTAGTAAATTATAATAAGCACAATAAATTATTACATAGAATAAGTGCTTCACCAATCAATATTATATACCATAGTTTGTGCTTTAGAAATCTTTAAAGAATGTTTTGTAGGAACGCTAACAGAAAACGATGTTATGTTGGAATGTATATAGGGTAAACTACTGCAAACAGGATGGTATGGTGTGGAATATTGGAAACTATAGGATTAGTATAGGGTCCACTACCACCTGTTAGGTGGGTAAGGGGTCCAATAACACCCGCAGGATGAGTATGGGGGTCACATCCACCCACAGGAATGGTATGGGGATCACTTCCACCCACAGGAAGGGTATGGGATCCAATACCATCCACTGGATGTGTATTGCGTCCACTACCACCGACAGGATGGGTATGGGCTCACAACCACCCACAGGATAGGTATGGGGTCCAATACCACCCACAGGATGAGTATGGGGTCCACTATAACCCACAGGATGGGTATGGGGCTCCAACCACCCACAGAATAAGTATGGGGTACAATAACACCCACTGGATATGTATGGCATCCATTGCCCCCACAGGATGACTATAGGGTACAGTATCGCCCACAGGATTAGTATATAGGGTTCACTGCCGCCCACAGAGTCGGTATGGGGTCCACCGCCACCCACAGGGTCGGTATGGGGTCCACTACCGCCCACAGGGTCGCTATGAAGTCAACTACCGTCCACAGGGTCGGTAGGGGTCCACTACCGCCCACAGGGTCGGCAGGGGGTCCACTGCCACCCACTGGGTCGGTAGGGGGTCCACTGCCGCCCACAGGATCGATAGGGGGTCCACTGCCGCCCACAGGGTCGATATGGGGGGGGGTCCACTACCGCCCACAGGATCGATAGGGGGTCCACTGCCGCCCACAGGGTCGGTAGGGGGTCCACTGCCGCCCACACGTTCGGTAGGGGTCCACTGCCGCCCACAGGGTCGGTAGGGGGTCCACTGCCGCCCACAGGATCGATAGGGGGTCCACTGCCGCCCACAGGGTCGATAGGGGGTCCCTTACCGCCCACAGGGTCTCTATGAAGTCAACTACCGCCCATAGTGTTTGTATAGTGTCCACTATCGCCCATAGTGTTATTATGGGGTCCACTACCCCTCATAGGGTCGGTATGGGGGTCCATTACTACCCACAGGGTGTGTCTGGGGTCTATTTTGGCAATACTGCTTTTCCAATCTCATTTGTTGTTCAATGTAAAATATTTGTTGCTCGACTTGCAACAATTTATATATATATATATATAGTATAGTGCCTTTGCAATAATGTACCAATGTATGTATTTTCATAACTCGTTTTAAATTGTTGAAAAATAAATAACTACATTGTGAATGCAAGTCAATGTTTACATGCTAAATCAGAGTTGCCAGATTCCGCTTAAAATAGCAAATTGTGCTTATTTTCAAAGCTTGAGAATTTAGCTTTAAAGTAGTTAAAAAACTACGAATTTCGCAATTTGCTATGTACTTTAGTGTACTATTTTAAAATAAGATTGGTTTTTAAGCTGCAAGTCATATGAATCTCAAAAAAAGTATATTATTAACAATCTTATCTCCATAGTTCACTAGTTTCTGTAAATCAGATCTGGTAACTGTAGGCCAAGTACTGGAAGACTCAAGACACAATGTGTTGAAGCTATTCTCTTTGAAGAAGTCATCTCGACAGGATCTTCCAGCTCCAGCTATAAAACTTCACCAAACATGGATCTACCTAGTACATCAAATGGTAAGGAATTACTAAACTGTACAAAGTTTTATGCTAGAACATTTGTTACAGAATTGTCCCTGTCAGGGACAATTCAGTCCCTATTCTATGTGTACTCCATCACATAGTGACGGAGTATGTGGGAATAATTTTGTTGACACTGTCCATTTTGTCAATTCTACAACAGCAGATAATATGAATTCCCAGAGATATTTGTAACTTGAGATACTTGGTTTGGTTTGGTTAAGTTAGGTTAGGTTAGCCTAACCCAGTAAATCCTCCCCGGCTAGAATATAAACCCCGGACAAAGTGCTCGTGAAATGCCAGGCATTTGCAAATATGAGGATGTGGTTGATTAGATTATATTCTTTTCTATATCATAGATGTTCAATATATGAAAAATATTTTAGACTTAAAAATGGACCCCTGAGGTACTCAACTTAACACATTTCTTCATATTCATTCCCATTTAGTATGACCTTTTGCTCTCTTTGTTTTAACTATTGTTTTGTGCACTTTACAATGTTTTTCATGAACCTGTAATTTCCTTGCTAGTCTTCCATGTGGTACCTTATTAAAGTCTTTAGCATAATCCATGTATACTACATCCACCGGAAACCCTTTATCTGAGTACCATGTTACCATGTCCCAAAAGTGAGGAGGTTTATAAGGTAGCATCTGTTTTTAAGAAGACCATGGTGTGTCGATTGAATAAGATTTTTCACTGAAAGATGGTAAATGATTCCCTCCCTTAGGATTTTCGCCATGAGCTTGCAGATGTGTTATACCTAGCTGATCGGACATTAGTTTTGTGCTTAACTCTTTCTGCTTTTTTTTTAAATACTGTAAGGGTGAAATTTTCATATTTCAAATCTCGGGGTACTATTCCTTGGTTCAGATATTTTGTGGAAAGTATTTTCAGCAGTATTCATAGTTCTTCTGTCAGTTTATTTTCCTTTATAATTAAGGTTTGTTTTCTTTTGTACCATAGAAAGTACCACAGAAAGGTGTTATAATGTTGTGTTAGCTTTTCTGTACAATTTTTCTTTTTTGTTTGTATAAAAGGCTATGCAATGAATTCAAATATTTACGCTACCAATCAATTTTTCAGATAGATCATCGGATTTTGACAGTATGCTGTACATACCAGATGTTCCAAAAATAACTACAGACAACAATAATGGTACTGTGTTTACTATTTTTATACTTTATATATAGGAAGACAAGTTCAATCAATGAGCATTTTAATATATCATCAAAATTTTCATACATTTCTTTCACTTTGTTACACTTGTAAAAACTTATTCTTAGCTATATTTATATAAATGTTAATACCACTGTTAAATGAACATATTGATTTGTGTCCTTATTAGTTATAGCTTATTTATGTTGACCCAGCACCTTACTAAAGGGATTACCTTAACTTGTGTCACTATCTCTCTAGGGGGCTCCAGGTAGGCAGTATAGGTAATGCCACTAACATGCATATCATTATGGGAAAGTCCATAATTTAACACATAATTATAAGTAGGAAATTTGTAGCAAATTTTAAGATTATTAATAGGTACATTGTAGCATAATTTTGCATAAGCATAATTTTCTTGTTTTGTTCTTGTACTTTTCCTTCGAACACTATTATTTTCTCTTCAGAATTTCACCGGAGAATAGCAGTGATGACTAGAGAACATCTTGAACGTGAGTACCAGAAAGCACGTGCTGCAATGATACAAAGAAATGAGTACTTGAAGAGACTCTTAAACGTGGAGGAACCAAACTCAATAAAGGTGACAAACAAGAAACAGAAAAAAGATAACATACAGGATGTATCACACATTAATTCAAAACAAAGACCAGCTGCACCCCAATCTGATGGTAATCTTCTATTATTTTTTTAACAATATTTCTACAGCTGTTATTTGTGTACTTTCCAATAATATTTGTTGCCTATTTTTAAGTGTATGCTAGACAATTATGGAGATTAAATTACTATAACACTGAACAACTTGGTAGCATAAAGTTAGTTATAGTAATATCTTGAGATTTGTCTGAAAATATTAATACTTGTATACAATTTGCAATTATGTACCATGCTTAAATCTTCAAATGTGCCACCCAGACATTCTGCCTGCTATACTTTCACCACCACACATTCAAAATGCGGGCTATTCTACTAGTGGCAGAACGTACACTCAAAGTTATTTGGCAGCTGGTGAAGAAACTTTGGAATCATTTGATGTTGGTATGTCCCAACATCATTTGTTGGTATTTAAATGAGGGTTTATTTAATGGACACACGTCATAAATATTATGTACCAAAATTGTGCTTAATGCCTATGAAATTTTGTTTAACATATTATACTAATCATTCCTTTCACTTACAAATTTTTCTTACTAATTTTTAATCCCATATTTCAAAGTACTTGCTGCAGAACTTGAACAAATTAAAGATTCTCAGCCAAGTGTTTCTGACTGGCAAAAAAGAAGAAAAAATGCAGAGATTAATTGGGGAGAAAGCAGGGCAATGCTGTTCGATTGGACATTGTCTGAGTTGGGTGTTCCAGATAAAGGTAAATTAAATATTGCTGTGTTCATTAAGGTTATACTGTATAATAAGCATCATATGCAAATTAATGACACTCTATTAATACATTTAGACTTCAGATTGTTTAAAATGTTAGGTATACAGTATTTAAAATTAGTATAAATAATTACCCCTTTTTTCATCAGGTAAAATTTGTGTACAATGTACAAATTGTGAGGCAAGCATCAAATGTGAAGACTGTTTTGCATTTTTGTGTCACATTTGTGACCAAATGCAACATTTTCTCATGCCTTTCCACCACAGATTATATTGGAAAAATGGCTTTTATGAGCCATTAGACCCGACACAAACTGTGTGCCCTGAAGGAAATATCTTTCACTGGAGTAAGTATACGATACCTGTATAAAATCCGTACTTTGTTCCGAGATTACTTCTACTTCCCAATCCCAGTCTAGAGCTACGATTATCTTGGTATAACAAAATAAAATGAATAAATGTTTCATTTCAGTCATTACAACATTTGGAGAAGTCTTAAAGTTTAAACCTGACACTTGGTTTTATAGATTGATTTAATCGTCTGATTGTTTCTTTTCTGTGAATTTCTCAGTCATTATCTGGAGAATAATGTCAATATTTTGTACAATCAAGAAACAATGAAATATTCAGTCTGAAATTCTTTTCCATAAAACTCATTTTGTCAAACTGTCTTCCTTTTCTTTGTTACCAGAACCTGTTGTACCAGCCCAACCACCAAATTCTTGCCCCAACTGCACAGATTGCAAGTTTAAAATTTCAAGCTCCAGCAATCTCTGCATCTTCATCACTATAATGGGTAAATAAACTTTAAAATTTACCCTTTTATTTCCATTACCGGATATTCCTGAATCACAATACATTTTGAAATTTTTGTTGCTATAAATGTTAATTTTTACATCACTATTTTAGCAAGTCGCCACACCACTCAATGCACTGTATTTTAAACTACAGGAAGGTATGACCTCTATACTCCAATCTATACATGCCACTGTGGATATGAGCATCAACAACTAGGCAAGACCATGCACAAGTCTGGTTTCTATTCATCATTAGGAAAGAGCAGCACATTCTACAGCACCAGTCTGCTTGAATCATGGCACCATATCAAAAGAAATTGTCCCGGAACATCATTTCGGGCATTAGTCACTGCACTGGAATCCTTTGGTGCTTCTCGTGGGCGTGTATGTTTTGATACCGTTATTCTTAATATTTTCAGTTTTATATTTCAATACAAAAATTATCAAAATTTTGTAGTAATGTATATTCATTTATTAATAATTAGTTTTTAATTTTGTTCAAACACAAAATGGAATGTTTTTTTTGTTTATTTATCTTATGTCATAATATGCATTTTAAATGTCACCATCTAAAAAATTCTATTCCTAGATTGGACCCATTAATTATATAACTTCGAAGAGAGTGTTCTTCGAATGGCGATTCCAGCAATATGAGCTGAGAAAAATTAGAGGAGAAGCTGACAATGAGTGTCCTGCTTGTGATAAAACCCCTTTAGCAGTACATATTGATGGCAACAAGAAGCTGTATCGTTACAACAAAGTTGGGAGGTAATAAAATGTGCTTTACAGATACTTAATGTATAGTATTCTTTTGTTCTCTACACACACTATATTATAATGAATTATATTGTCTTCAAATTAATGTTCTAATAAATAAAGTATGCACATATAAATATACATTGTCATATGACATATTTTTTAACTGAGTATGTCTTTATAGTTTGCCTTTCAATTGCATCCATATCATCATTTTATTTATCTAACACCATGTAAATTTTTGTTTTATGTAAAATTTAGCAGTGCATCAGAATTCTTCATATAAAACATTTTTTGATACCCCATTACCCATTGTTTAATATTATAGTGGTTACAGACAATAAATAATTATTTCTGAATTATCATTGCAGAGGTATCAGAAACCCCTATTATTCTGATAGTATCTTCAGCAAAGATGAAGATGTTCAAGCTCATGTTGGCACTATTCAGAGCTTGAAAACTAAGGTGAGTTTTATTATATATTGAGAAACCTTCAATTTTACCTAATAACTGTTTGGCGACTATAACATATGGTGGCCATTTTTGTATTTTTTCATTATAGTTTATATATATTGAATAAGGAAATATAACCCATAGAAATTCTTATGTGCAACAACAATGCCTATCGCGCAAAATAATCTCTACCTTCTACCCGTCCTACATAATTATAATCATGCTCACCAACTGGGTATTTAGTTACTATAAATATTTTTGTTTAACAAACAGAGTAAGCACACGTGTGGAATGTCTACATGGAAAGCTGCTCAAAATAAGCCTCTTTCATTCCAAAGTTTGGATGAAACAGGAATCAGCATGGCCTCCTGTCGACATGGTATTATCCTCCACACCTTGAATATGTATCAAGGAGAGCTGTACAGTTATGCCCACTATTTGCAAATTATGTATTTCAAATACGTAAAGTTTATTTGTCAAGACATAATTTGCAAATATTGGCCATGGGCCTTAACTGTGGCTCAGAAACAATCACATTTTCACATTGGTCAAGCAAAGCCATTTTTAGGAGTCCTACATGCAAAAGGACATGCTTGGTATTGTCAGGTAAATAAAAATATAACATTACATTTATGTATACTAATTAAATTTAATGTAATGTATACATTACATTAAATATAATAAGTACAGTTTGTGTAAAAAATTTAAGATTTCTGATTGTTTAAGATTAATGATATACGTATCATTTAATATAGTAGGAGGCTTTTAATTTTTGTACAATAATTTGAATTTTTTTTTACTGTATACTTTTATGTTAAAGGTATTGTATGGAGGGCGGTGGCAAGAAGGAAGTGGCATGACTTTAGGGGAAGAGGCAGAGCAAGTGTTTGCATACCTCTCACGATACAACTCTACAACTAAAAACATGCTGAAAGCTGGTATTTGTTTATATGGTTCATCTGATCAAGTTTTTTATTATTTTACCTGCCCTGTAATCAGTATAATGCGATTTGTATTCAGTATTCAATAAGTATCAACTCCCTCAAATAATCAATAAAAGAATGAAAACATATTGGTCAAACTTGAGTTGGTCGTGGTGAGTAAAGGTATGTTATGAAACTGTTATTAATCTATGCTCTTCAAGATGTTCATTGCTATAAATATTTTTCTCAGAAAGAACAGAAGAACTCACAGAGGGTGCAGTCTTTTGGAACCATCGAAAAATTGATGGACTGGCTCGTGCATTAGTTACTCGACTCAGAAAGGTACTAAAAATAATATATATTTATTTTATTTATTTGTATTTATTTTGAAACTTATTATAATGCATTTATATGTGAAAGGTATTATAATGCATTTATAGGTTAGTTATGTGTTCAGATCATGTACTACATATATTTTCCATTATAAATTAGCGACCATTTCCTTGAATTAACTGCTTGAACTTTTTCAATATATCAATAAGGTTAATTTGTATAAAGTATATAGTATTTAATTAACCTAAATGTATGATTCCGAGATATATCAAATGTGTTCACAGAGAAATCACAGTATCGTGATATATCACGGGAACTGTGATGAGGGTTTGAACCCCATGCACTGAGTGCTCTCAGATGCATGCTCTAGTTCACTACGCCACGACATGGTCAGATGAATTGCAACTTGGAGTACTACTGCACCCACAAGGATCCCAAGGCTTCCACTGAAGCCAAACCAGGTTTCACACAATTCCCCCATGAACTCGGTCTCTGTCATTCAGTAGTTCTGCCTTTGATGCCCCCATTTCAATGTCTTTCTCCATGTATTGATATATCACAATAATATGAATTCTATGTGTATTGAAAGGGCCATCAGAGGTAAAACTACTGGAGGACACAGACCAAGTACATGGGAAACTGCATGCACAACCGCCCATGGAATGGGTATGGGGGTGCATAATTAACAAAAATTGAATTGTGGGTTCATTAGTACCCTAGGTTGCAATTCTTTTGACCATGTTGTGGCGCATTCAACTACAGCAAGCATCTGGGAATGCCAAGCCCATAGGTTCGAACCACTCATCATGGTTAATGTGATTTGTTCATTAAATTTATTATATTTTCAAATAGGCCAGAGAGACGGAAATAACAGTTTCAAATGAGATCGACAAACTTGATGTTCAAAAGTCATTGATTCAAGAATGGCGATCTGACCTACAAATGATTTGTAAGGAGTTAGAGTTAAACACTGGAACAACCTCGAAGAACATAAAATATTCTATCGAGGCAGTTGCAGACTCTATCAGGCATCGCAAAAATCTGATTGCCACTGATGCAGGTAGGCTTACTATTTCTTTGTTAACTCTGAAGCAATTTCTATTTAGCTCTTGTCTATAATTTCTATGTAGGTAAATGATGAGGAAATTTTTTTAACAACTTTAAAACTTTCAGCCAAAAAACTTTATTTGCAGCATCCAGTAAAATGCGCTCTTCACTCCGGCACAGAAATGAGTGTGATAGGAAAAAGCTTCAAGGCTTCATAAAAATCTACAATAGTGAAAACTCTGAAATTCTCAGTGAAAAGGATGCAATAGAAGGTATCCTGCCATGGCACAATTTATTGCCTCATCATAGCCAAAATGGTATGTAACTACATCTCATTTTATCAGGGGTTACAATTCGGCCTTATCAAGATAACTAACATTTAGCATGCATAATGGATAAGCTTTACTTATTTTTGAAGTAAAATATCATCACTACTGTTTGTAAAATAGGTGCAGTATCATAATCCGTAGGTTTTTATCAGGTTGATACTGCACAATAAACTATGTATAGTATGTATAATGCAAGTACCTAAACTGTAATTACATTAAATTGAGTTGTAGTTTACTTGCAGTAAATATAATTTTCCTCTTTTATTAGTGTCCCTTGCTCAAAAAAAGAAGGCAGTAGAAGATGTGGAGCTTCAGAAGAGATCCAGAGAAGAGCAACAACACACTGTTCAAGAAATGCTGCATTATCTCGCATATTACAAGAATAAGAGAGAGATTTTAACCGAACATACTGAAGAGTTGTTATGTGGAATTTTTCCTTCATATCTAAGCAAGGTAAGCTAACAGCCTAAATGTGTGTTGCAATTCAGTTCTTCATAAACATTTATCCAGCAGAATTTTATACTTGAGTAAAGTCTTGCTATTTACAACTTTGACAGGTAGACAATTCCATGGTTTTCATATACTGTACTGGTGTGTTTTACATATATTTGAACTTTTACCGAAAACTTTATTTATTTATTCTAATTTCTTTAGTATTTTCAGGGAAATTTGTAAATGTCTTAAACCCCATTAAATAGTCTATATATTACAGGATCCTAACAAGTACACTATTGAAGAGAAGCACCTATCAACCAAAAATAAGAGTGGAATCTTGGCTCTTTTGAAGCAAGGGCAAAAGTTGTGTTCTGACAAGCTGAGTGATGCAAAGCGTTTATTTGGATACCAGGAAGAGGATGTTGATGTTTCCGAGCCCTACCTGGAGCTTTGTGACAGTGAAGATGATGATGATGAAGATGAAGAATTACTACTAAACTGATGATACAAAAGTTAAGTATAATAAATTTTACCTGATTTCTCTTGCTAATTTCTCTTACTTAATTTCTCTAATTTCTAATTATCCTAGCCCTAAGATTACTACTGGCCTCCATTGCCTTGCCTGCACTTTGTTTCCCCCTTAACCATATCACTCATTCTTACAGGTGTGAGACAGAGAGGTACAAGATCATCCAAGAGGAACAACACCTGAAGCACCCAACATTTGGGTGTTTTAATTAATAAAAACGCCCTTCATGGCTTCACTCATCCTGGCTGGTTTAATTAAAAAAACCTAACCTAAACCTAATATATATACCTCTAGAGTCAAGGGAGTTAAGTTTTAGGCTGCACAATGAAACTGCTATTGACAATTTTATAACTGCTGCTGATAATGTCTGTCCTGTGACTTTTTTGTAAGCATAACCAAAAGGCTTAACAATCCCTTGCTTACAAAGGGAATACTTAAACCCATTAATAAAAAACATGACCTTGAGAAGAAGTATAGGTTAGGAATTGTCTCCAAAGAATTCTCATGCTCTTCAACAGGTCACTTGAACTCCAAACCTTTCCAGTTATCCTAAAAAAAGCGAGTTACCCCTGTACACAAATGTGGTGATCTCACAGATGTTAACAATTACAGACCTATATCAATCCTGCCTAACTTGTCAACATTTTTTGAAAAGCTACTTGAACTTGAACTCCAAACCTTTCCAGTTATCCTAAAAAAGCGAGTTACCCCTGTACACAAATGTGGTGATCTCACAGATGTTAACAACTACAGACCTATATCAATCCTGCCTAACTTGTCAACATTTTTTGAAAAACTTATCTACAAGCAGTTTTACTCTTATCTAGCCAAACACCATATACTTAGTACTAGGCTGTACAAGAATATAACAACTCTTGTATATATCTCAAAAAAAAAAAAAAAAAAAAAAAAAGCACAAGACGAAGCTTGAAAAAGTTTAGTGGTATGCCAATAGGCTAGTCCCAGGACTAAGAGGCATGAGTTACGAGGACAGGCTGCGAGAAATGCAATTGATAGGGTACATAAAGATAAACTGTTTAACACGGGTGGTAGGCGAACAAGGGGACACAGGTGGAAACTTAGTACCCAAATGAACCACTAGGATGTTAGAAAGAACTTTTTCAGTGTCAGAGTAGTTAATAGATGGAATGCATTAGGCAGTGATGTGGTGGAGGCTGACTCCATACACAGTTTCAAATGCAGATATGATAGAGCCCAGTAGGCTCAGGAATCTGTACATCAGTTGATTGCCAGTTGAGAGGTGGGACCAAAGAGCCAGAGCTCAACCCCCCGCAACCACAACTAGGTGAGTATACACACACACACACACACGTACACACACACACACACACACAGACACAAACATACACACAC
The DNA here is from genome assembly GCF_040958095.1 of Procambarus clarkii. NCBI lineage: Eukaryota > Metazoa > Arthropoda > Malacostraca > Decapoda > Cambaridae > Procambarus > Procambarus clarkii. The sequence goes on from NW_027190649.1 coordinate 21,914, forward strand.
TAATGCCTCTATTCACCTTGCAGTAAATAGGAACCTGAAAGTCAGGAAGCTGCTAAAGGCTGCATCTTGGGGATGTGTGAGTGTGTTAGATAAAAATATATGTTGTTTAGATATGATGGAGGAAAAGAGGCCGAGAGTCGGTACATTAGACAACCGACGCTTAGAAAGGCGGGGTCCAAGAGCTAACAGCTAAATCTTGGAAATAATAAATTAAAATATTTAATACACCCACATACATGTTTCACATTATTTTGGCTGAGGGCACACTGAGGGCTGATGGCCCCGTCGACGGGGCAGGAAGTCGGTGGTTGATCAAAGGCCTCCCACATCCTCCACATTCCTGAGGATTATTCCGGCTTAATTTTAAACGGAAGTAATGTCTTGGCATTTACGGCTTCAGCGGGTGGGTGGGTCCGTGGGTTTATTACACTGTGAGTGAAAACAATCGCCTATTCTCTATTTTATATTGCGGCTTGTAGAGCTAGAAGCTGTTGCCTCTTGTGTGCGTTGCACAAGGGGATTAATATCTGGATTAATAGCTTTCAATATTTCCAGTATTTTTAAGGTAACGCTTAAATACCGAAGATACTGCTATTGGACACCGCTTAATTGACAATGTCTCAACAACGCAGGCTAAAGATGTGCGTGGCTCCTGCTATTGCAATGATGCTCATTTGTTTTTCAATGATGGGCCTTAGTTGCCCCCTCTCTAACTTACCGTTCTAAATACCCCTTCTCCATCTTCCGCAAACATTTCCCCTCATACATCTCCCCCCTTTCCTCCTGTCCCCCTTGTCCATCTTTGTCCCCCTGTCCATCTTTGTCCCCTGTCCCTCACTTTGTCCCCTTGCCCACATTTTCTGTCCTCTGTCCCAGATCCCTTTCCCCCTCTCTGTCCCCCTGTCCCCCCTTTCCATCTCTCTGTCCCCCTGTCCCTCTCTATCCCATTGTCCCTGTCTCTGTCCCCCCTGTCTCTCTCTGTCCCCCTGTTCTTCTCTGTCCTCCTGTTCCTCTCTCTGTCCCCCTGTCACTCTCTGTCCCCCTGTTCCTCTATGTCCCCCTGTCCATCTCTCTGTCCCCTGTACCTCTCTGTCCCCCTGCCCACTCTTTCTGTCCGCTGTCCATCATCTGTCCCCCTCCCTTTCCTCCAGTCCCCCTATCCATCTCTGTCCCCTTGTCCCTGTCTCTCCTCTGTCCCCTCTCTCTTGGTCTCCTGCCCCCCCTCTCCTCCCTCTGTCCCCCGGTCCCCCTCTCTGACCCTGTCCCTCTGTCTCTGTCTCTGTCCATGTCCCCCTCTCTGTCCCTGTCTCCCTCCCTGTCCCACTGCTCCCCCTCTGTTCCCCCGTCCCTCCTCTGGCCCTGTCCGTCTGTCCCTGTCCCTCTGTCTCTGCCTCTCCTCGTTTCTGACATTCTCTGTGTAGCTGAGTACCCAAATGAGCCACAGAGAGATTATAGAAAGAACTTTTCAGTGTCAGAGTAGTTAATAAATGGAATGCTTTAGGCAGTAATGTGGTGGAGGCTGATTCCATACACAGTTTCAAGTGTATGGAAAGTGTATGTATTCAAGTGGCGGGACCAAAGAGCCAAAGTTCAACCCTTGCAACCACAACTAGGTTAGTACATACATACATACATAAGATATAAAACAGTGGAGGATTCCCAGGTAGAACAATCAACCACAATGCCCATTACCCCTTTACCCTGATGTCCTTAACTACACAACTATACAAGAGTCATTAACACGTGTAATGGCTGATCCCCCATCACGATAGCATAAAGACCAATTGCTTGACCCGCAGTCTGTCTTGCTCCTCAAATAATTTTCGGGTTAACATGAAAACGTCTCTCGAGTTTATCTTTCTAATGTTGTTTTCCCATCTTTCATTTTATCAGCTTAGTTCCTTTATTATGCCCCAATTACTCATCCCTTGAGCGGTAGTTAAACTGAACCCAAATTTAAAAAAAGTTCCTTGCTAAGCAAGCTACAGTCTTGATAAGTCAGATATATTGTTTGTTAACACATTTCTCAACAATGAACAGTCAGTTTTATCAAGCTAACATATCCTAACACAACGAGTGAGAGTATTAACTGGTATAATTATTTTATTAGACCAGTATATATTATTAGATTATACTGGTATAATTATATATATATATATATATATATATATATATATATATATATATATATATATATATATATATATATATATATATATATATGTATATATATACATATACATACATAGAAGGAAATTTCCTGTTTCATTTTTCCTCCGTGGTCTGACATTGTCATATATATATATATATATATATATATATATATATATATATATATATATATATATATATATATATATATATATATATATATATATATATATATATATATATATATATATATATATATATATATATATGTATGTATGAGTGTGTGTGTACATGTGTATACAACATTAATAATTTTGTAACTAGCGTCAAACATTGTTATTTGCTTAGCTAAACGAACTAGAGGGTTCCGGTCCTGAACCGATTATGTGCCTCTGTAATCCTTTACACCACGGCCCACGGGATGGGTATGGGGTGCATAATAAAGAAAGCAATAGAAGAAATTGAAATTGCATAATACGGTTATTGACATTCAATAATAGTAAGATAAAGCAATGAGGACCAAATGGGAGACCAGTGATCAGTGTCTTGTATCCCCTGCAATACCTCAAATCCTACGTACCTCACTGACAGGCTCCAGTATGTTTCTGTGAATAATTCAATTTCTCCCACCCTACCCATCAACATTGGTGTTCCTCAGGGCAGCATACTTGGCATACTTGGGTATCCTTTGGAGGTGCTTATCCAGTTCTCACTTGAACACTGTGAGGGGATTGCCAGTTATGCCATGCAGTTATGCAATGTATGAATCTATCTATAAGTCCACCAATCTTTGTAAAAATTTCTTGTATGGATGTACCTTACCTAAATAAACATTTATTTATTTATTATTTATATTTAGGATTCATCAACTGCCAAAGATATTCACATGTCAGTATAATTCTGGCGAGAGAGAGGTTTGGGAAAAGCCGTTATACC
>NW_027190650.1:0-30391 GCF_040958095.1 Procambarus clarkii
TCCGTTTATATTAACGATGGAAGATGTACACGTAAAACCGCTCTAATTCGGCTGAAACGTCGATATATGCAAAAAAAAACGAACTTCTCCCCTTTTCAATATCTTACTCAGTATTTTAACGAGAAACAAATAGATGATTGAAAATGAAGTATTTAAGGTTATTATCTAAACAATTATGTGTTTGCATCATTTTTATCGTATATATATATGAATTAATACCCATGGACGGAAAATTCACAAAAACGTGGAAAACGGCAAAATATTGCCTAATTCGATGATATTTTGTTTAAATCACATGAAGGAAAAGGAGATGATAAACGTTAAAATATTGCTAAATTCGATGATTTTTCGTACGAAGCAAAATGCAAGAAAACTTGCTTAAAATGCAATATTATGCGAAATTCTGAGATTTGAAGGCCAAATCACATATCGTGATACTACATGAAATAGTATCGAAATATTGGTAAAAATGAATATATTTACGTAATATCAAACTACATGAAAAACGTGAAAAAAGTCACTATATAACCATATTTGAGGATTTTAACTTCAAATCATAGAGCGAGGTTTCGTATTATTTAGTTCCAAGAAAAGACATATGACAATGTTGTTTCCAATACAAATGATAAAAAACAATGTGTTTTCATTAGAATTAACTATAATGTTCTTGATTTTCCGTTTATATTAACGATGGAAGATGTACACGTAAAACCGCTCTAATCCGGCTGAAACGTCGATATATGCAATAAAAACCGAACTTCTCCCCTTTTCAATATCTTACTCAGTATTTTAACGAGAAAGAAATAGATGATTGAAAATGAAGTATTTAAGGTTATTATCTAATCAATTATGTGTTTGCATCATTTTTATCGTATATATATATGAATTAATACCCATGGACGGAAAATTCACAAAAACGTGGAAAACGGCAAAATATTGCCTAATTCGATGATATTTTGTTTAAATCACATGAAGGAAAAGGAGATGATAAACGTTAAAATATTGCTAAATTCGATGATTTTTCGTACTAAGCAAAATGCAAGAAAACTTGCTTAAAATGCAATATTATGCGAAATTCTGAGATTTGAAGGCCAAATCACATATCGTGATACTACATGAAATGGTATCGAAATATTGGTAAAAATGAATATATTTACGTAATATCAAACTACATGAAAAACGTGAAAAAAGTCACTATATAACCATATTTGAGGATTTTAACTTCAAATCATAGAGCGAGGTTTCGTATTATTTAGATCCAAGAAAAGACATATGACAATGTTGTTTCCAATACAAATGATAAAAAACAATGTGTTTTCATTAGAATTAACTATAATGTTCTTGATTTTCCGTTTATATTAACGATGGAAGATGTACACGTAAAACCGCTCTATTCCGGCTGAAACGTCGATATATGCAATAAAAACCGAACTTTTCCCCTTTTCAATATCTTACTCAGTATTTTAACGAGAAACAAATAGATGATTGAAAATGAAGTATTTAAGGTTATTATCTAATCAATTATGTGTTTGCATCATTTTTATCGTATATATATATGAATTAAAACCCATGGACGGAAAATTCACAAAAACGTGGAAAACGGCAAAATATTGCCTAATTCGATGATATTTTGTTTAAATCACATGAAGGAAAAGGAGATGATAAACGTCAAAATATTGCTATATTCGATGATTTTTCGTACGAAACAAAATGCAAGAAAACTTGCTTAAAATGCAATATTATGCGAAATTCTGAGATTTGAAGGCCAAATCACATATCGTGATACTACATGAAATAGTATCGAAATATTGGTAAAAATGAATATATTTACGTAATATCAAACTACATGAAAAACGTGAAAAAAGTCACTATATAACCATATTTGTGGATTTTAACTTCAAATCATAGAGCGAGGTTTCGTATTATTTAGATCCAAGAAAAGACATATGACAATGTTGTTTCCAATACAAATGATAAAAAAACAATGTGTTTTCATTAGAATTAGAATAATGATCTTGATTTTCCGTTTATATTAACGATGGAAGATGTACACGTAAAACCGCTCTAATCTGGCTGAAACGTCGATATATGCAATAAAAACCGAACATCTCCCCTTTTCAATATCTTACTCAGTATTTTAACGAGAAACAAATAGATGATTGAAAATGAAGTATTTAAGGTTATTATCTAATCAATTATGTGTTTGCATCATTTTTATCGTATATATATATGAATTAATACCCATGGACTGAAAATTCACAAAAACGTGGAAAACGGCAAAATATTGCCTAATTCGATGATATTTTGTTTAAATCACATGAAGGAAAAGGAGATGATAAACGTCAAAATATTGCTATATTCGATGATTTTTCGTACGAAACAAAATGCAAGAAAACTTGCTTAAAATGCAATATTATGCGAAATTCTGAGATTTGAAGGTCAAATCACATATCGTGATACTACATGAAATAGTATCGAAATATTGGTAAAAATGAATATATTTACGTAATATCAAACTACATGAAAAACGTGAAAAAAGTCACTATATAACCATATTTGAGGATTTTAACTTCAAATCATAGAGCGAGGTTTCGTATTATTTAGATCCAAGAAAAGACATATGACAATGTTGTTTCCAATACAAATGATAAAAAACAATGTGTTTTCATTAGAATTAACTATAATGTTCTTGATTTTCCGTTTATATTACCGATGGAAGATGTACACGTAAAACCGCTCTAATCCGGCTGAAACGTCGATATATGCAATAAAAACCGAACTTCTCCCCTTTTCAATATCTTACTCAGTATTTTACCGAGAAACAAATAGATGATTGAAAATGAAGTATTTAAGGTTATTATCTAATCAATTATGTGTTTGCATCATTTTTATCGTATATATATATGAATTAATACCCATGGACGGAAAATTCACAAAAACGTGGAAAACGGCAAAATATTGCCTAATTCGATGATATTTTGTTTAAATCACATGAAGGAAAAGGAGATGATAAACGTCAAAATATTGCTATATTCGATGATTTTTCGTACGAAACAAAATGCAAGAAAACTTGCTTAAAATGCAATATTATGCGAAATTCTGAGATTTGAAGGCCAAATCACATATCGTGATACTACATGAAATAGTATCGAAATATTGGTAAAAATGAATATATTTACGTAATATCAAACTACATGAAAAACGTGAAAAAAGTCACTATATAACCATATTTGAGGATTTTAACTTCAAATCATAGAGCGAGGTTTCGTATTATTTAGATCCAAGAAAAGATATATGACAATGTTGTTTCCAATACAAATGATAAAAAACAATGTGTTTTCATTAGAATTAACTATAATGTTCTTGATTTTCCGTTTATATTAACGATGGAAGATGTACACGTAAAACCGCTCTAATCCGGCTGAAACGTCGATATATGCAATAAAAACCGAACTTCTCCCCTTTTCAATATCTTACTCAGTATTTTAACGAGAAACAAATAGATGATTGAAAATGAAGTATTTAAGGTTATTATCTAATCAATTATGTGTTTGCATCATTTTTATCGTATATATATGAATTAAAACCCATGGACTGAAAATTCACAAAAACGTAGAAAACGGCAAAATATTGCCTAATTCGATGATATTTTGTTTAAATCACATGAAGGAAAAGGAGATGATAAACGTCAAAATATTGCTATATTCGATGATTTTTCGTACGAAACAAAATGCAAGAAAACTTGCTTAAAATGCAATATTATGCGAAATTCTGAGATTTGAAGGCCAAATCACATATCGTGATACTACATGAAATAGTATCGAAATATTGGTAAAAATGAATATATTTACGTAATATCAAACTACATGAAAAACGTGAAAAAAGTCACTCTATAACCATATTTGAGGATTTTAACTTCAAATCATAGAGCGAGGTTTCGTATTATTTAGATCCAAGAAAAGACATATGACAATGTTGTTTCCAATACAAATGATAAAAAAACAATGTGTTTTTATTAGAATTAACTATAATGTTCTTGATTTTCCGTTTATATTAACGATGGAAGATGTACACGTAAAACCGCTCTAATCCGGCTGAAACGTCGATATATCCAATAAAAACCGAACTTCTCCCCTTTTCAATATCTTACTCAGTATTTTAACGAGAAACAAATAGATGATTGAAAATGAAGTATTTAAGGTTATTATCTAATCAATTATGTGTTTGCATCATTTTTATCGTATATATATGAATTAAAACCCATGGACTGAAAATTCACAAAAACGTAGAAAACGGCAAAATATTGCCTAATTCGATGATATTTTGTTTAAATCACATGAAGGAAAAGGAGATGATAAACGTCAAAATATTGCTATATTCGATGATTTTTCGTACGAAACAAAATGCAAGAAAACTTGCTTAAAATGCAATATTATGCGAAATTCTGAGATTTGAAGGCCAAATCACATATCGTGATACTACATGAAATAGTATCGAAATATTGGTAAAAATGAATATATTTACGAAATATCAAACTACATGAAAAACGTGAAAAAAGTCACTATATAACCATATTTGAGGATTTTAACTTCAAATCATAGAGCGAGGTTTCGTATTATTTAGATCCAAGAAAAGACATATGACAATGTTGTTTCCAATACAAATGATAAAAAACAATGTGTTTTCATTAGAATTAACTATAATGTTCTTGATTTTCCGTTTATATTAACGATGGAAGATGTACACGTAAAACCGCTCTAATCCGGCTGAAACGTCGATATATGCAAAAAAAAACGAACTTCTCCCCTTTTCAATATCTTACTCAGTATTTTACCGAGAAACAAATAGATGATTGAAAATGAAGTATTTAAGGTTATTATCTAATCAATTATGTGTTTGCATCATTTTTATCGTATATATATATATGAATTAATACCCATGGACGGAAAATTCACAAAAACTTGGAAAACGGCAAAATATTGCCTAATTCGATGATATTTTGTTTAAATCACATGAAGGAAAAGGAGATGATAAACGTCAAAATATTGCTATATTCGATGATTTTTCGTACGAAACAAAATGCAAGAAAACTTGCTTAAAATGCAATATTATGCGAAATTCTGAGATTTGAAGGCCAAATCACATATCGTGATACTACATGAAATAGTATCGAAATATTGGTAAAAATGAATATATTTACGTAATATCAAACTACATGAAAAACGTGAAAAAAGTCACTATATAACCATATTTGAGGATTTTAACTTCAAATCATAGAGCGAGGTTTCGTATTATTTAGATCCAAGAAAAGACATATGACAATGTTGTTTCCAGTACAAATGATAAAAAACAATGTGTTTTCATTAGAATTAACTATAATGTTCTTGATTTTCCGTTTATATTAACGATGGAAGATGTACACGTAAAACCGCTCTAATCCGGCTGAAACGTCGATATATGCAATAAAAACCGAACTTCTCCCCTTTTCAATATCTTACTCAGTATTTTAACGAGAAAGAAATAGATGATTGAAAATGAAGTATTTAAGGTTATTATCTAATCAATTATGTGTTTGCATCATTTTTATCGTATATATATATGAATTAATACCCATGGACGGAAAATTCACAAAAACGTGGAAAACGGCAAAATATTGCCTAATTCGATGATATTTTGTTTAAATCACATGAAGGAAAAGGAGATGATAAACGTCAAAATATTGCTATATTCGATGATGTTTCGTACGAAACAAAATGCAAGAAAACTTGCTTAAAATGCAATATTATGCGAAATTCTGAGATTTGAAGGCCAAATCACATATCGTGATACTACATGAAATAGTATCGAAATATTGGTAAAAATGAATATATTTACGTAATATCAAACTACATGAAAAACGTGAAAAAAGTCACTATATAACCATATTTGAGGATTTTAACTTCAAATCATAGAGCGAGGTTTCGTATTATTTAGATCCAAGAAAAGACATATGACAATGTTGTTTCCAATACAAATGATAAAAAACAATGTGTTTTCATTAGAATTAACTATAATGTTCTTGATTTTCCGTTTATATTACCGATGGAAGATGTACACGTAAAACCGCTCTAATCCGGCTGAAACGTCGATATATGCAATAAAAACCGAACTTCTCCCCTTTTCAATATCTTTCTCAGTATTTTACCGAGAAACAAATAGATGATTGAAAATGAAGTATTTAAGGTTATTATCTAATCAATTATGTGTTTGCATCATTTTTATCGTATATATATATGAATTAATACCCATGGACGGAAAATTCACAAAAACGTGGAAAACGGCAAAATATTGCCTAATTCGGTAATATTTTGTTTAAATCACATGAAGGAAAAGGAGATGATAAACGTTAAAATATTGCTAAATTCGATTATTTTTCGTACTAAGCAAAATGCAAGAAAACTTGCTTAAAATGCAATATTATGCGAAATTCTGAGATTTGAAGGCCAAATCACATATCGTGATACTACATGAAATAGTATCGAAATATTGATAAAAATGAATATATTTATGTAATATCAAACTACATGAAAAACGTGAAAAAAGTCACTATATAACCATATTTGAGGATTTTAACTTCAAATCATAGAGCGAGGTTTCGTATTATTTAGATCCAAGAAAAGACATATGACAATGTTGTTTCCAATACAAATGATAAAAAACAATGTGTTTTCATTAGAATTAACTATAATGTTCTTGATTTTCCGTTTATATTAACGATGGAAGATGTACACGTAAAACCGCTCTAATCCGGCTGAAACGTCGATATATGCAATAAAAACCGAACTTCTCCCCTTTTCAATATCTTACTCAGTATTTTAACGAGAAACAAATAGATGATTGAAAATGAAGTATTTAAGGTTATTATCTAATCAATTATGTGTTTGCATCATTTTTATCGTATATATATATGAATTAAAACCCATGGACTGAAAATTCACAAAAACGTGGAAAACGGCAAAATATTGCCTAATTCGATGATATTTTGTTTAAATCACATGAAGGAAAAGGAGATGATAAACGTCAAAATATTGCTATATTCGATGATTTTTCGTACGAAACAAAATGCAAGAAAACTTGCTTAAAATGCAATATTATGCGAAATTCTGAGATTTGAAGGCCAAATCACATATCGTGATACTACATGAAATAGTATCGAAATATTGGAAAAAATGAATATATTTACGAAATATCAAACTACATGAAAAACGTGAAAAATGTCACTATATAACCATATTTGAGGATTTTAACTTCAAATCATAGAGCGAGGTTTCGTATTATTTAGATCCAAGAAAAGACATATGACAATGTTGTTTCCAATACAAATGATAAAAAAACAATGTGTTTTCATTAGAATTAGAATAATGTTCTTGATTTTCCGTTTATATTAACGATGGAAGATGTACACGTAAAACCGCTCTAATCCGGCTGAAACGTCGATATATGCAATAAAAACCGAACATCTCCCCTTTTCAATATCTTACTCAGCATTTTAACGAGAAACAAATAGATGATTGAAAATGAAGTATTTAAGGTTATTATCTAATCAATTATATGTTTGCATCATTTTTATCGTATATATATATGAATTAATACCCATGGACTGAAAATTCACAAAAACGTGGAAAACGGCAAAATATTGCCTAATTCGATGATATTTTGTTTAAATCACATGAAGGAAAAGGAGATGATAAACGTCAAAATATTGCTATATTCGATGATTTTTCGTACGAAACAAAATGCAAGAAAACTTGCTTAAAATGCAATATTATGCGAAATTCTGAGATTTGAAGGCCAAATCACATATCGTGATACTACATGAAATAGTATCGAAATATTGGTAAAAATGAATATATTTACGTAATATCAAACTACATGAAAAACGTGAAAAAAAGTCACTATATAACCATATTTGAGGATTTTAACTTCAAATCATAGAGCGAGGTTTCGTATTATTTAGATCCAAGAAAAGACATATGACAATGTTGTTTCCAATACAAATGATAAAAAAACAATGTGTTTTCATTAGAATTAACTATAATGTTCTTGATTTTCGGTTTATATTAACGATGGAAGATGTACACGTAAAACCGCTCTAATCCGGCTGAAACGTCGATATATGCAATAAAAACCGAACTTCTCCCCTTTTCAATATCTTACTCAGTATTTTAACGAGAAACAAATAGATGATTGAAAATGAAGTATTTAAGGTTATTATCTAATCAATTATGTGTTTGCATCATTTTTATCGTATATATATATGAATTAATACCCATGGACTGAAAATTCACAAAAACGTGGAAAACGGCAAAATATTGCCTAATTCGATGATATTTTGTTTAAATCACATGAAGGAAAAGGAGATGATAAACGTCAAAATATTGCTATATTCGATGATTTTTCGTACGAAACAAAATGCAAGAAAACTTGCTTAAAATGCAATATTATGCGAAATTCTGAGATTTGAAGGCCAAATCACATATCGTGATACTACATAAATAGTATCGAAATATTGGTAAAAATGAATATTGTGACGGTAACGCGTTGGTGTTCGGCTGTTTAAGGCTAGGGGTATGGCCTCGTCACATAGTTATAAAAAAAAATAGAAAAAACTGGAACTTCGTCTGTGGTAAGGTAAGGAGAAGACACACAAAACACAAGTAAACTTTAACAATGAAATTTTAATTACGTTAAATAAATCAAACATGAAAATAATGCACAAACAAATTCTTATAATAAAATCAATGAATCAAAATAATAAGAATACTTAAATGACAAAATGAAAAGTTACGTTAAGGCAAAATAACAAGAAGTGCAACACAAAGGTAAGTGGGAGGTGCTGGAATATTGGCTTAAAGCCACCACCTCTCTCAGTACACGCTAACGTCTAGCTGGGAGGAGTGCTGGCTACGAAAGCACGGAACATTCTGAGGACTGATGTTGGGGCGACCCCAGACATCAGGTAGTATTGGGGGCGAGTGCAGGTGCAGCCAGACCGGCGACCAATCAGCGGAGCCGTAGCGATCAACGGGTAGTTTGGTGGTTGGAGTTCGAACAGGTGGCTGGATGCATACGTTTCTGCTCACCCTGGCAAGCCTTGCTGGTGCTGGTGTTGTTGTCGTTGTTGGACATTTCTTCCATAGTCTTTTTATATAATTGTGAAGACGTAATTTTGGAGGGAAGAGCAGGCTCAATCTTTTGAAGGAGATTATCGTCACAACTCTCCCCCGAAGCCTGCGGTTCTGGAAGAAGTACGTCGTTATGTGGTGGAGTAATGGATGGAGTCGCTTCTACTTCATAAACTCTGGAGAGGGCATCGGCTATGGTGTTGTCAGAACCCTTGATATAGCGGATCTCCAGGTTGAAGTCTTGTAAATACAGAGCCCATCGTAGAAGACGCTGGTTGGTGAATTGGGCTTGATGTAGGAAGCGGAGAGGGTTGTGGTCTGAGAAGATGGTGGTAGACCTGGCGCCTTGTAGGTACGGAGCGAAGTGTTGGAGGTTCAGGACGATGGATAGTAGCTCCTTTTCAATAGTGCTGTAGTTCCTCTGGTGTGGTTTCAGTTTGTAGCTGTAGTAGCTGACAGGTAGAACCTCCTCGCCTCGTAGTTGCATCAGGACACCACCAACGCCGGTACCACTGGCGTCGACATGAAGGACGAAAGGCTTGGTGATATCCAGGTTGATGGTGAGGCCGGCTGTCAGGAGCTTGGAGAACAGACGTCGCAGCTGGAGCAGATGTTCACTCCAGGAGTTGGAGGCTACGACGATATCGTCCAGGTAGGCGTATGTGTTATCCAAGCCCTGGATGACACGGTTGACAGCTCTTTGAAAGGTGGCCGGGGCATTACATAGTCCGAAAGGAAGGCGTTCATATCTGAAAAGTCCAAAAGGAGTGATGAAGGCAGATATCTCTTTAGCGCGCTCCGTAAGACACACTTGATAGTACCCCTTAAGCAAGTCCACTTGGGACAAGTACTGGGCACTACCAATGGCATCAAGGATGTCATCTATCCTTGGCAAGGGGTAAGCATCCTTGACAGTGACAGAGTTCAGTTTTCGATAGTCAGTGCACAACCGCACCTTACCTTGGGGTTTGGGCACCAAGATACAAGGCGAGGCCCAGGGGGACTCACAAGGTGTAGCCAGTCCATGATCCAAGAGGTATTGCACCTCAGCACGCATGACTTCCTTCTTGTTCGGGCTGATTCGGTAGAAGGGTTGACGAATCGGCCGGGTGTCGGGGAGCAGTTGGATGTCGTGCTGGGTAACATTACACTCTTGGGGATCATCTCTGAACAACTCTTGATGTTCTCTGAAGATCTTGACGAGAGGTGCACTATGATTATCCTGAAAGTATTTGGGAAGATCATTAAGGATTTCGGAATTAGAAAGCGCTGACTCCTTGTCAGTGCTTTCGGGAGGAGAAGCTGGGAAGGTCTCACTGTGGATGTAGGGTTCTGTGAATGTGGAATAATTAGTCAAGACAGTGGGAGGAGTACCATTATATTGCTTCAGGAGGTTGACGTGGCACAGCTGGGTCTTCCGCCGCCTATCTGGAGTCTCTATCACATAATTATTATTATTCCTGCACTCTTTGACGCAGTAGGGTCCTGAAAATCTGTTTTGTAAAGGTGAACCTGGGATAGGGAAATAAGCAAGGACGAAGTCTCCCGGCTTGAATTTTCTTACTTTGCTGGTCTGGTCGTAATGAGTCTTCATTCTCACCTGGGCTTTCAATAGATTATCATGGGCAAAGCGGTGGACTCTCTCTAGAATGTGCTGAAGGTTTTGAAGAAACTGGGGCACATTCTGATGCTCACTGAAGGTGGCATCTCTGAGAGAGTCTTTGAAAGCCTTAAGGGGAGTACGGCACTTACGGCCGTAGAGCATCTCATAAGGAGATACTCCTAGGGACTCATTGGGGAGACTTCTGAAAATACACATTATTAGGTCAATCTGCTTATCCCAATCCTTTGAGGTTTCACTACAAAACTTTTTCAAGAGTGCTTTGATGGTCTGATGACTACGTTCAAGAGAACCCTGTGAAGCAGGATGATAGGGGCTGGACAATACCTGTTTGATGTTGAACTCCTCCAGTGTCCTTTTGAAGAGATCACTGGTGAAGTTGGTGCCACAGTCACTTTGAATCTCCCTGGGAAATCCGTATTGAGTGAAGATCTTCAGTAGATGTTTGATAACCGTAGCAGCCGTGATGTTCTTCACTGGAACTGCTATGGGAAATCTGGTGGTAGGACACAGGATGGTTAGGATGTAGGCGTTACCTGAACTGGTCCGAGGTAAAGGACCAACACAGTCTATTATGAGTCTGTGGAAAGGTTCCGCAGGCACCTGTATGGGAATCAGTGGTGCTCTGGGAATGGAGACGTTCGGTTTGCCTGCCATCTGACATGTATGACACTGTTTTACGTACTGTTTGACGTTGTTTACCATACCTGGCCAGTAGTAGTCTTGACGAATCCCATGGTAAGTCTTGTTGAAGCCGTAGTGGGAGAATGCTCCATGGGCCAGGTGTAGAATAGTGGGCCGCAGGCTGGTGGGAATCACAAGTTGTTCGGTGTTGGCCCAATCGTCCTCCTCCTTCAGTTTACTGGGTCTATATCTGCGGTAGAGCAAGTCGTTCTCTAGGAAGAACCCAGGAATACTGTCGGGTTGAGTCTCAGCCTGGAAAAACAATGGTGTTAAAGTAAGATCTTCCCTCTGCAACTTACGGAACTCCAACTTGGTCAGATGCGGGGGTAGTTTCTGAGGGTCTTGAGGGACAGCGGTAGCAGTAGAGTCAGCTGGCTGTGGACGTGCGGCTTGTGCACGGGTGGTCACGAGAACCGGAGGAGAAACTTTATCACTCTCTTGAACCTCTGCTGGAACATACTCGAGAATAGGATTACTTGGCACAGAGTTACACACCTGGGGTTTGTCCATGACGATCAGGTTGGTTGGTTGCAGGTCTTCTGCCAAGTCGTTGCCTAGGAGAAGTTGCACTCCAGGCATGGGAAAAGGCTTTTCCCTGACGGCGACTTGGACTTCCCCGTTCACGTAGGGACAATCCAGGTGGACTCTGGCGAGAGGGTATGGAGTGGTAGCAGTGAGGTCAGTGATGAAGACTGTTTCCCCGGTGTAGACTATGTTGGGCACAGCCGACTTCAAGATGATCGATTGTAGAGCCGCTGTGTCCCTCAAGATCTTCAATTTGAAACGTCCCTCCGGATTTGAACCGTTGGCAGAGACAGTTCCAGTATACAGGTGGTTACTGAAAAGAGAAAGATCATTAACATCAACACCAACATTCATCACAGGCTTACCGGACTTAGGAGGAGTTGGTTTGGGTCGTTGTTGGTCAGTGGTTCCCTTGTATTGAGACTTACCACACTTGTCTATGGTATGTCCATAGAGTCTACAATACTTTCAGTACAGTTGTGAACCAGCTTGATCGGGGCTCACCTTCTCGTAACTGTACCACGACTTCTTACTGGAGGATGGTTCAGGTGTCAGCCGGTGGATGAGGCTGTAAGTGTCAGCCGACTTAGCACACTTCAGGTAGTCGGTTTCTTCTTTATCTGCTAAGTAGAGGCGGACAGGAGGCGGCACACGTCTCAAGAATTCTTCAACAAGCATCAGGTTGACGAGTTCTGTAAAAGTAGAGACATGTGCTGCTTCCAGCCATTTCATGAAATACCTCCGTTTCGTGTTAGCAAACTCGAGGAAGGTAGTGGTACTTGCCTTCAGGTGGTCACGGAATTTCCTTCTATAACTTTCAGTAGAGAGGAGGTAGGCGTCCAACACTGCTTGTTTCAGAGTGTAGTAGTCATTCTCAGACGCCAAAGTACTGAGTGTGACTGCAGCTCTACCTGTAAGATGGACTCTGAGAAGTGTGGCCCATTGGTCGACAGGCCAACTGAGTTGATTAGCAAGGGTTTCAAAGGTGGTGAAAAAAACATCAACTTCTGCTTCTACAAAGGATGGCATTAACTTACTTGCATGTGATATATTAAAACTGACGGGAAGATTGGCAGTAGCTTGCTGGCGTTGAGCGAGGTGTGAAGTTTCCAACGTGTATTCCCGTTGACGACACTCAAGAGCCAGAGTTGCTTGTTGCTTGTCATGTTCGCGTTGCATCTCCAACTCGCGTCGTTTGGTTTCAAGCTGTACTCGTTCCCGCTCCTGGAGTGTTTCAAGCTGTACTCGTTCCCGCTCCTGGAGTAGTGCAACCTCACGTTCCTGGAGGGCGAGTCCACGTTCGTGTTCTTCTCTTCGTATGGCAGCTGCTTCTCTTTGCTGCTCACGTTCAATCTTGGCCAGCTCTAGTTTAAGTTTCAGCGTTGCCAAGTCAGGTTTATCTGCAATATAGTAAGTTTCATGAGTTTCAGAGTCTATCTTACCTTGCTCTAAATAGTAATCCAGCAACAGGTTGTGTAGGTCATTTTTGTTGGCTTGGTAGGGAACTTCTAGTTGATACTCATGTGCAAGAGTTTGTAGTTCAGTCCTCTTGGCACGACTTAAAGTCCCTATTTCACCTGCTGGATTTGCACGGAAAGTTTGGAGACGAAACATGGTGAAATTAGCAAATAAAGGTACACGAATGTTCAATAATGAAATGTCAGAAACAGGACAACGTGGCAACTGGCACCTATCCTGTGTGATCTTTAACAATTAACGTTAAGTGAAAGATATTAAATGATTAAATGAAATCAAGGGCGCAGGAAATCTTGTACCCGGTACTCATGTAAGAGAATAAGGGCAAGAAAATCCTACTAACAAATGAAACAGAGTTTCGAAAACAAATGAAACAGTTAAATGCTTCAAAAGTAAAATTGGTAGTCCAAGGATGTAGGCATACCTTGCCAAGTCTCTATAGGACATAAAGCAAGTTTTTCCCACTGAATTTAATATGATACTTACAGAATTAGCGAACTTTTGTGCTCTGAAAAAATAAGCTAATTCCCTACCGTTGTATGTATCATCATCTCTGACTGACGTGTAGGGGTGCGAGGTGTCAACTGGTGACGAGAACTGCTGCTGAGGTCCCAATTCAGCAACTAAAGTTCGAGCTAGAGGAACTATGGCCCTCTTTGTCCTCCTACAGTCAGATTGCAGAAGATTGGGTACTCTTGACCCGGGGCAGACCACAGTACCAGGGTACCAATATGATGATCTGTCAGAATGAGAAATATTCAAGGGACATAGATGGTAAATACGAGTAATAACAAGGAGGGAGAGATGACCAATTAAGAGTATGACTGCGGCCTACAGTCACCACGTAATCCAAAGTTGTCTCACCTTCACTATATGTTACTCTCGTAATGCACAATACACCGCACCTTATAAAAAATGAAATTGAATGAAAAATAGTAAAGCTACGTTAACAAAGTTAAATACGCTTACCATAAATTACCACTTAGCACCAGTACCTGAGTGAAGCTCCTAGGACAGGCCCCCATATAACTTGTGACGGTAACGCGTTGGTGTTCGGCTGTTTAAGGCTAGGGGTATGGCCTCGTCACATAGTTATAAAAAAAAATAGAAAAAACTGGAACTTCGTCTGTGGTAAGGTAAGGAGAAGACACACAAAACACAAGTAAACTTTAACAATGAAATTTTAATTACGTTAAATAAATCAAACATGAAAATAATGCACAAACAAATTCTTATAATAAAATCAATGAATCAAAATAATAAGAATACTTAAATGACAAAATGAAAAGTTACGTTAAGGCAAAATAACAAGAAGTGCAACACAAAGGTAAGTGGGAGGTGCTGGAATATTGGCTTAAAGCCACCACCTCTCTCAGTACACGCTAACGTCTAGCTGGGAGGAGTGCTGGCTACGAAAGCACGGAACATTCTGAGGACTGATGTTGGGGCGACCCCAGACATCAGGTAGTATTGGGGGCGAGTGCAGGTGCAGCCAGACCGGCGACCAATCAGCGGAGCCGTAGCGATCAACGGGTAGTTTGGTGGTTGGAGTTCGAACAGGTGGCTGGATGCATACGTTTCTGCTCACCCTGGCAAGCCTTGCTGGTGCTGGTGTTGTTGTCGTTGTTGGACATTTCTTCCATAGTCTTTTTATATAATTGTGAAGACGTAATTTTGGAGGGAAGAGCAGGCTCAATCTTTTGAAGGAGATTATCGTCACAATATATTTACGTAATATCAAACTACATGAAAAACGTGAAAAAAGTCACTCTATAACCATATTTGAGGATTTTAACTTCAAATCATAGAGCGAGGTTTCGTATTATTTAGATCCAAGAAAAGATATATGACAATGTTGTTTCCAATACAAATGATAAAAAAACAATGTGTTTTCATTAGAATTAACTATAATGTTCTTGATTTTCCGTTTATATTAACGATGGAAGATGTACACGTAAAACCGCTCTAATCCGGCTGAAACGTCGATATATGCAATAAAAACCGAACTTCTCCCCTTTTCAATATCTTACTCAGTATTTTAACGAGAAACAAATAGATGATTGAAAATGAAGTATTTAAGGTTATTATCTAATCAATTATGTGTTTGCATCATTTTTATCGTATATATATATGAATTAATACCCATGGACTGAAAATTCACAAAAACGTGGAAAACGGCAAAATATTGCCTAATTCGATGATATTTTGTTTAAATCACATGAAGGAAAAGGAGATGATAAACGTCAAAATATTGCTATATTCGATGATTTTTCGTACGAAACAAAATGCAAGAAAACTTGCTTAAAATGCAATATTATGCGAAATTCTGAGATTTGAAGGCCAAATCACATATCGTGATACTACATGAAATAGTATCGAAATATTGGTAAAAATGAATATATTTACGAAATATCAAACTACATGAAAAACGTGAAAAAAGTCACTATATAACCATATTTGAGGATTTTAACTTCAAATCATAGAGCGAGGTTTCGTATTATTTAGATCCAAGAAAAGACATATGACAATGTTGTTTCCAATACAAATGATAAAAAAACAATGTGTTTTCATTAGAATTAGAATAATGTTCTTGATTTTCCGTTTATATTAACGATGGAAGATGTACACGTAAAACCGCTCTAATCCGGCTGAAACGTCGATATATGCAATAAAAACCGAACATCTCCCCTTTTCAATATCTTACTCAGTATTTTAACGAGAAACAAATAGATGATTGAAAATGAAGTATTTAAGGTTATTATCTAATCAATTATGTGTTTGCATCATTTTTATCGTATATATATGAATTAATACCCATGGACTGAAAATTCACAAAAACGTGGAAAACGGCAAAATATTGCCTAATTCGATGATATTTTGTTTAAATCACATGAAGGAAAAGGAGATGATAAACGTCAAAATATTGCTATATTCGATGATTTTTCGTACGAAACAAAATGCAAGAAAACTTGCTTAAAATGCAATATTATGCGAAATTCTGAGATTTGAAGGCCAAATCACATATCGTGATACTACATGAAATAGTATCGAAATATTGGTAAAAATGAATATATTTACGTAATATCAAACTACATGAAAAACGTGAAAAAAGTCACTATATAACCATATTTGAGGATTTTAACTTCAAATCATAGAGCGAGGTTTCGTATTATTTAGATCCAAGAAAAGACATATGACAATGTTGTTTCCAATACAAATGATAAAAAACAATGTG
Organism: Procambarus clarkii; assembly: GCF_040958095.1. Classification (NCBI taxonomy): domain Eukaryota; kingdom Metazoa; phylum Arthropoda; class Malacostraca; order Decapoda; family Cambaridae; genus Procambarus; species Procambarus clarkii. The sequence continues at coordinate 16,706 of NW_027190650.1, forward strand.
TTTTCATTAGAATTAACTATAATGTTCTTGATTTTCCGTTTATATTAACGATGGAAGATGTACACGTAAAACCGCTCTAATCCGGCTGAAACGTCGATATATGCAATAAAAACCGAACTTCTCCCCTTTTCAATATCTTACTCAGTATTTTAACGAGAAACAAATAGATGATTGAAAATGAAGTATTTAAGGTTATTATCTAATCAATTATGTGTTTGCATCATTTTTATCGTATATATATGAATTAAAACCCATGGACTGAAAATTCACAAAAACGTAGAAAACGGCAAAATATTGCCTAATTCGATGATATTTTGTTTAAATCACATGAAGGAAAAGGAGATGATAAACGTCAAAATATTGCTATATTCGATGATTTTTCGTACGAAACAAAATGCAAGAAAACTTGCTTAAAATGCAATATTATGCGAAATTCTGAGATTTGAAGGCCAAATCACATATCGTGATACTACATGAAATAGTATCGAAATATTGGTAAAAATGAATATATTTACGTAATATCAAACTACATGAAAAACGTGAAAAAAGTCACTCTATAACCATATTTGAGGATTTTAACTTCAAATCATAGAGCGAGGTTTCGTATTATTTAGATCCAAGAAAAGACATATGACAATGTTGTTTCCAATACAAATGATAAAAAAACAATGTGTTTTTATTAGAATTAACTATAATGTTCTTGATTTTCCGTTTATATTAACGATGGAAGATGTACACGTAAAACCGCTCTAATCCGGCTGAAACGTCGATATATGCAATAAAAACCGAACTTCTCCCCTTTTCAATATCTTACTCAGTATTTTAACGAGAAACAAATAGATGATTGAAAATGAAGTATTTAAGGTTATTATCTAATCAATTATGTGTTTGCATCATTTTTATCGTATATATATGAATTAAAACCCATGGACTGAAAATTCACAAAAACGTAGAAAACGGCAAAATATTGCCTAATTCGATGATATTTTGTTTAAATCACATGAAGGAAAAGGAGATGATAAACGTCAAAATATTGCTATATTCGATGATTTTTCGTACGAAACAAAATGCAAGAAAACTTGCTTAAAATGCAATATTATGCGAAATTCTGAGATTTGAAGGCCAAATCACATATCGTGATACTACATGAAATAGTATCGAAATATTGGTAAAAATGAATATATTTACGTAATATCAAACTACATGAAAAACGTGAAAAAAGTCACTCTATAACCATATTTGAGGATTTTAACTTCAAATCATAGAGCGAGGTTTCGTATTATTTAGATCCAAGAAAAGACATATGACAATGTTGTTTCCAATACAAATGATAAAAAACAATGTGTTTTCATTAGAATTAACTATAATGTTCTTGATTTTCCGTTTATATTAACGATGGAAGATGTACACGTAAAACCGCTCTAATCCGGCTGAAACGTCGATATATGCAAAAAAAAACGAACTTCTCCCCTTTTCAATATCTTACTCAGTATTTTACCGAGAAACAAATAGATGATTGAAAATGAAGTATTTAAGGTTATTATCTAATCAATTATGTGTTTGCATCATTTTTATCGTATATATATATATGAATTAATACCCATGGACGGAAAATTCACAAAAACTTGGAAAACGGCAAAATATTGCCTAATTCGATGATATTTTGTTTAAATCACATGAAGGAAAAGGAGATGATAAACGTCAAAATATTGCTATATTCGATGATTTTTCGTACGAAACAAAATGCAAGAAAACTTGCTTAAAATGCAATATTATGCGAAATTCTGAGATTTGAAGGCCAAATCACATATCGTGATACTACATGAAATAGTATCGAAATATTGGTAAAAATGAATATATTTACGTAATATCAAACTACATGAAAAACGTGAAAAAAGTCACTATATAACCATATTTGAGGATTTTAACTTCAAATCATAGAGCGAGGTTTCGTATTATTTAGATCCAAGAAAAGACATATGACAATGTTGTTTCCAGTACAAATGATAAAAAACAATGTGTTTTCATTAGAATTAACTATAATGTTCTTGATTTTCCGTTTATATTAACGATGGAAGATGTACACGTAAAACCGCTCTAATCCGGCTGAAACGTCGATATATGCAATATAAACCGAACTTCTCCCCTTTTCAATATCTTACTCAGTATTTTAACGAGAAACAAATAGATGATTGAAAATGAAGTATTTAAGGTTATTATCTAATCAATTATGTGTTTGCATCATTTTTATCGTATATATATATGAATTAATACCCATGGACGGAAAATTCACAAAAACGTGGAAAACGGCAAAATATTGCCTAATTCGATGATATTTTGTTTAAATCACATGAAGGAAAAGGAGATGATAAACGTCAAAATATTGCTATATTCGATGATTTTTCGTACGAAACAAAATGCAAGAAAACTTGCTTAAAATGCAATATTATGCGAAATTCTGAGATTTGAAGGCCAAATCACATATCGTGATACTACATGAAATAGTATCGAAATATTGGTAAAAATGAATATATTTACGTAATATCAAACTACATGAAAAACGTGAAAAAAGTCACTATATAACCATATTTGAGGATTTTAACTTCAAATCATAGAGCGAGGTTTCGTATTATTTAGATCCAAGAAAAGACATATGACAATGTTGTTTCCAATACAAATGATAAAAAACAATGTGTTTTCATTAGAATTAACTATAATGTTCTTGATTTTCCGTTTATATTACCGATGGAAGATGTACACGTAAAACCGCTCTAATCCGGCTGAAACGTCGATATATGCAATAAAAACCGAACTTCTCCCCTTTTCAATATCTTTCTCAGTATTTTACCGAGAAACAAATAGATGATTGAAAATGAAGTATTTAAGGTTATTATCTAATCAATTATGTGTTTGCATCATTTTTATCGTATATATATATGAATTAATACCCATGGACGAAAAATTCACAAAAACGTGGAAAACGGCAAAATATTGCCTAATTCGGTAATATTTTGTTTAAATCACATGAAGGAAAAGGAGATGATAAACGTTAAAATATTGCTAAATTCGATTATTTTTCGTACTAAGCAAAATGCAAGAAAACTTGCTTAAAATGCAATATTATGCGAAATTCTGAGATTTGAAGGCCAAATCACATATCGTGATACTACATGAAATAGTATCGAAATATTGATAAAAATGAATATATTTATGTAATATCAAACTACATGAAAAACGTGAAAAAAGTCACTATATAACCATATTTGAGGATTTTAACTTCAAATCATAGAGCGAGGTTTCGTATTATTTAGATCCAAGAAAAGACATATGACAATGTTGTTTCCAATACAAATGATAAAAAACAATGTGTTTTCATTAGAATTAACTATAATGTTCTTGATTTTCCGTTTATATTAACGATGGAAGATGTACACGTAAAACCGCTCTAATCCGGCTGAAACGTCGATATATGCAATAAAAACCGAACTTCTCCCCTTTTCAATATCTTACTCAGTATTTTAACGAGAAACAAATAGATGATTGAAAATGAAGTATTTAAGGTTATTATCTAATCAATTATGTGTTTGCATCATTTTTATCGTATATATATATGAATTAAAACCCATGGACTGAAAATTCACAAAAACGTGGAAAACGGCAAAATATTGCCTAATTCGATGATATTTTGTTTAAATCACATGAAGGAAAAGGAGATGATAAACGTCAAAATATTGCTATATTCGATGATTTTTCGTACGAAACAAAATGCAAGAAAACTTGCTTAAAATGCAATATTATGCGAAATTCTGAGATTTGAAGGCCAAATCACATATCGTGATACTACATGAAATAGTATCGAAATATTGGTAAAAATGAATATATTTACGAAATATCAAACTACATGAAAAACGTGAAAAATGTCACTATATAACCATATTTGAGGATTTTAACTTCAAATCATAGAGCGAGGTTTCGTATTATTTAGATCCAAGAAAAGACATATGACAATGTTGTTTCCAATACAAATGATAAAAAAACAATGTGTTTTCATTAGAATTAGAATAATGTTCTTGATTTTCCGTTTATATTAACGATGGAAGATGTACACGTAAAACCGCTCTAATCCGGCTGAAACGTCGATATATGCAATAAAAACCGAACATCTCCCCTTTTCAATATCTTACTCAGTATTTTAACGAGAAACAAATAGATGATTGAAAATGAAGTATTTAAGGTTATTATCTAATCAATTATGTGTTTGCATCATTTTTATCGTATATATATATGAATTAATACCCATGGACTGAAAATTCACAAAAACGTGGAAAACGGCAAAATATTGCCTAATTCGATGATATTTTGTTTAAATCACATGAAGGAAAAGGAGATGATAAACGTCAAAATATTGCTATATTCGATGATTTTTCGTACGAAACAAAATGCAAGAAAACTTGCTTAAAATGCAATATTATGCGAAATTCTGAGATTTGAAGGCCAAATCACATATCGTGATACTACATGAAATAGTATCGAAATATTGGTAAAAATGAATATATTTACGTAATATCAAACTACATGAAAAACGTGAAAAAAAGTCACTATATAACCATATTTGAGGATTTTAACTTCAAATCATAGAGCGAGGTTTCGTATTATTTAGATCCAAGAAAAGACATATGACAATGTTGTTTCCAATACAAATGATAAAAAAACAATGTGTTTTCATTAGAATTAGAATAATGTTCTTGATTTTCCGTTTATATTAACGATGGAAGATGTACACGTAAAACCGCTCTAATCCGGCTGAAACGTCGATATATGCAATAAAAACCGAACATCTCCCCTTTTCAATATCTTACTCAGTATTTTAACGAGAAACAAATAGATGATTGAAAATGAAGTATTTAAGGTTATTATCTAATCAATTATGTGTTTGCATCATTTTTATCGTATATATATATGAATTAATACCCATGGACTGAAAATTCACAAAAACGTGGAAAACGGCAAAATATTGCCTAATTCGATGATATTTTGTTTAAATCACATGAAGGAAAAGGAGATGATAAACGTCAAAATATTGCTATATTCGATGATTTTTCGTACGAAACAAAATGCAAGAAAACTTGCTTAAAATGCAATATTATGCGAAATTCTGAGATTTGAAGGCCAAATCACATATCGTGATACTACATGAAATAGTATCGAAATATTGGTAAAAATGAATATATTTACGTAATATCAAACTACATGAAAAACGTGAAAAAAAGTCACTATATAACCATATTTGAGGATTTTAACTTCAAATCATAGAGCGAGGTTTCGTATTATTTAGATCCAAGAAAAGACATATGACAATGTTGTTTCCAATACAAATGATAAAAAAACAATGTGTTTTCATTAGAATTAACTATAATGTTCTTGATTTTCCGTTTATATTAACGATGGAAGATGTACACGTAAAACCGCTCTAATCCGGCTGAAACGTCGATATATGCAATAAAAACCGAACTTCTCCCCTTTTCAATATCTTACTCAGTATTTTAACGAGAAACAAATAGATGATTGAAAATGAAGTATTTAAGGTTATTATCTAATCAATTATGTGTTTGCATCATTTTTATCGTATATATATATGAATTAATACCCATGGACTGAAAATTCACAAAAACGTGGAAAACGGCAAAATATTGCCTAATTCGATGATATTTTGTTTAAATCACATGAAGGAAAAGGAGATGATAAACGTCAAAATATTGCTATATTCGATGATTTTTCGTACGAAACAAAATGCAAGAAAACTTGCTTAAAATGCAATATTATGCGAAATTCTGAGATTTGAAGGCCAAATCACATATCGTGATACTACATGAAATAGTATCGAAATATTGGTAAAAATGAATATATTTACGAAATATCAAACTACATGAAAAACGTGAAAAAAGTCACTATATAACCATATTTGAGGATTTTAACTTCAAATCATAGAGCGAGGTTTCGTATTATTTAGATCCAAGAAAAGACATATGACAATGTTGTTTCCAATACAAATGATAAAAAAACAATGTGTTTTCATTAGAATTAGAATAATGTTCTTGATTTTCCGTTTATATTAACGATGGAAGATGTACACGTAAAACCGCTCTAATCCGGCTGAAACGTCGATATATGCAATAAAAACCGAACATCTCCCCTTTTCAATATCTTACTCAGTATTTTAACGAGAAACAAATAGATGATTGAAAATGAAGTATTTAAGGTTATTATCTAATCAATTATGTGTTTGCATCATTTTTATCGTATATATATATGAATTAATACCCATGGACTGAAAATTCACAAAAACGTGGAAAACGGCAAAATATTGCCTAATTCGATGATATTTTGTTTAAATCACATGAAGGAAAAGGAGATGATAAACGTCAAAATATTGCTATATTCGATGATTTTTCGTACGAAACAAAATGCAAGAAAACTTGCTTAAAATGCAATATTATGCGAAATTCTGAGATTTGAAGGCCAAATCACATATCGTGATACTACATGAAATAGTATCGAAATATTCGTAAAAATGAATATATTTACGTAATATCAAACTACATGAAAAACGTGAAAAAAGTCACTCTATAACCATATTTGAGGATTTTAACTTCAAATCATAGAGCGAGGTTTCGTATTATTTAGATCCAAGAAAAGACATATGACAATGTTGTTTCCAATACAAATGATAAAAAAACAATGTTGTTTCATTAGAATTAACTATAATGTTCTTGATTTTCCGTTTATATTAACGATGGAAGATGTACACGTAAAACCGCTCTAATCCGGCTGAAACGTCGATATATGCAATAAAAACCGAACTTCTCCCCTTTTCAATATCTTACTCAGTATTTTAACGAGAAACAAATAGATGATTGAAAATGAAGTATTTAAGGTTATTATCTAATCAATTATGTGTTTGCATCATTTTTATCGTATATATATATGAATTAATACCCATGGACTGAAAATTCACAAAAACGTGGAAAACGGCAAAATATTGCCTAATTCGATGATATTTTGTTTAAATCACATGAAGGAAAAGGAGATGATAAACGTCAAAATATTGCTATATTCGATGATTTTTCGTACGAAACAAAATGCAAGAAAACTTGCTTAAAATGCAATATTATGCGAAATTCTGAGATTTGAAGGCCAAATCACATATCGTGATACTACATGAAATAGTATCGAAATATTGGTAAAAATGAATATATTTACGAAATATCAAACTACATGAAAAACGTGAAAAAAGTCACTATATAACCATATTTGAGGATTTTAACTTCAAATCATAGAGCGAGGTTTCGTATTATTTAGATCCAAGAAAAGACATATGACAATGTTGTTTCCAATACAAATGATAAAAAAACAATGTGTTTTCATTAGAATTAGAATAATGTTCTTGATTTTCCGTTTATATTAACGATGGAAGATGTACACGTAAAACCGCTCTAATCCGGCTGAAACGTCGATATATGCAATAAAAACCGAACATCTCCCCTTTTCAATATCTTACTCAGTATTTTAACGAGAAACAAATAGATGATTGAAAATGAAGTATTTAAGGTTATTATCTAATCAATTATGTGTTTGCATCATTTTTATCGTATATATATATGAATTAATACCCATGGACTGAAAATTCACAAAAACGTGGAAAACGGCAAAATATTGCCTAATTCGATGATATTTTGTTTAAATCACATGAAGGAAAAGGAGATGATAAACGTCAAAATATTGCTATATTCGATGATTTTTCGTACGAAACAAAATGCAAGAAAACTTGCTTAAAATGCAATATTATGCGAAATTCTGAGATTTGAAGGCCAAATCACATATCGTGATACTACATGAAATAGTATCGAAATATTGGTAAAAATGAATATATTTACGTAATATCAAACTACATGAAAAACGTGAAAAAAGTCACTCTATAACCATATTTGAGGATTTTAACTTCAAATCATAGAGCGAGGTTTCGTATTATTTAGATCCAAGAAAAGACATATGACAATGTTGTTTCCAATACAAATGATAAAAAAACAATGTGTTTTCATTAGAATTAACTATAATGTTCTTGATTTTCCGTTTATATTAACGATGGAAGATGTACACGTAAAACCGCTCTAATCCGGCTGAAACGTCGATATATGCAATAAAAACCGAACTTCTCCCCTTTTCAATATCTTACACAGTATTTTAACGAGAAACAAATAGATGATTGAAAATGAAGTATTTAAGGTTATTATCTAATCAATTATGTGTTTGCATCATTTTTATCGTATATATATATGAATTAATACCCATGGACTGAAAATTCACAAAAACGTGGAAAACGGCAAAATATTGCCTAATTCGATGATATTTTGTTTAAATCACATGAAGGAAAAGGAGATGATAAACGTCAAAATATTGCTATATTCGATGATTTTTCGTACGAAACAAAATGCAAGAAAACTTGCTTAAAATGCAATATTATGCGAAATTCTGAGATTTGAAGGCCAAATCACATATCGTGATACTACATGAAATAGTATCGAAATATTGGTAAAAATGAATATATTTACGTAATATCAAACTACATGAAAAACGTGAAAAAAGTCACTCTATAACCATATTTGAGGATTTTAACTTCAAATCATAGAGCGAGGTTTCGTATTATTTAGATCCAAGAAAAGACATATGACAATGTTGTTTCCAATACAAATGATAAAAAAACAATGTGTTTTCATTAGAATTAACTATAATGTTCTTGATTTTCCGTTTATATTAACGATGGAAGATGTACACGTAAAACCGCTCTAATCCGGCTGAAACGTCGATATATGCAATAAAAACCGAACTTCTCCCCTTTTCAATATCTTACACAGTATTTTAACGAGAAACAAATAGATGATTGAAAATGAAGTATTTAAGGTTATTATCTAATCAATTATGTGTTTGCATCATTTTTATCGTATATATATATGAATTAATACCCATGGACTGAAAATTCACAAAAACGTGGAAAACGGCAAAATATTGCCTAATTCGATGATATTTTGTTTAAATCACATGAAGGAAAAGGAGATGATAAACGTCAAAATATTGCTATATTCGATGATTTTTCGTACGAAACAAAATGCAAGAAAACTTACTTAAAATGCAATATTATGCGAAATTCTGAGATTTGAAGGCCAAATCACATATCGTGATACTACATGAAATAGTATCGAAATATTGGTAAAAATGAATATATTTACGAAATATCAAACTACATGAAAAACGTGAAAAAAGTCACTATATAACCATATTTGAGGATTTTAACTTCAAATCATAGAGCGAGGTTTCGTATTATTTAGATCCAAGAAAAGACATATGACAATGTTGTTTCCAATACAAATGATAAAAAAACAATGTGTTTTCATTAGAATTAGAATAATGTTCTTGATTTTCCGTTTATATTAACGATGGAAGATGTACACGTAAAACCGCTCTAATCCGGCTGAAACGTCGATATATGCAATAAAAACCGAACATCTCCCCTTTTCAATATCTTACTCAGTATTTTAACGAGAAACAAATAGATGATTGAAAATGAAGTATTTAAGGTTATTATCTAATCAATTATGTGTTTGCATCATTTTTATCGTATATATATGAATTAATACCCATGGACTGAAAATTCACAAAAACGTGGAAAACGGCAAAATATTGCCTAATTCGATGATATTTTGTTTAAATCACATGAAGGAAAAGGAGATGATAAACGTCAAAATATTGCTATATTCGATGAATTTTCGTACGAAACAAAATGCAAGAAAACTTGCTTAAAATGCAATATTATGCGAAATTCTGAGATTTGCAGGCCAAATCACATATCGTGATACTACATGAAATAGTATCGAAATATTGGTAAAAATGAATATATTTACGTAATATCAAACTACATGAAAAACGTGAAAAAAGTAACTATATAACCATATTTGAGGATTTTAACTTCAAATCATAGAGCGAGGTTTCGTATTATTTAGATCCAAGAAAAGACATATGACAATGTTGTTTCCAGTACAAATGATAAAAAACAATGTGTTTTCATTAGAATTAACTATAATGTTCTTGATTTTCCGTTTATATTAACGATGGAAGATGTACACGTAAAACCGCTCTAATCCGGCTGAAACGTCGATATATGCAATAAAAACCGAACTTCTCCCCTTTTCAATATCTTACTCAGTATTTTAACGAGAAACAAATAGATGATTGAAAATGAAGTATTTAAGGTTATTATCTAATCAATTATGTGTTTGCATCATTTTTATCGTATATATATATGAATTAATACCCATGGACTGAAAATTCACAAAAACGTGGAAAACGGCAAAATATTGCCTAATTCGATGATATTTTGTTTAAATCACATGAAGGAAAAGGAGATGATAAACGTCAAAATATTGCTATATTCGATGATTTTTCGTACGAAACAAAATGCAAGAAAACTTGCTTAAAATGCAATATTATGCGAAATTCTGAGATTTGAAGGCCAAATCACATATCGTGATACTACATGAAATAGTATCGAAATATTGGTAAAAATGAATAAATTTACGTAATATCAAACTACATGAAAAACGTGAAAAAAGTCACTATATAACCATATTTGAGGATTTTAACTTCAAATCATAGAGCGAGGTTTCGTATTATTTAGATCCAAGAAAAGACATATGACAATGTTGTTTCCAATACAAACGATAAAAAACAATGTGTTTTCATTAGAATTAACTATAATGTTCTTGATTTTCCGTTTATATTAACGATGGAAGATGTACACGTAAAACCGCTCTAATTCGGCTGAAACGTCGATATATGCAAAAAAAAACGAACTTCTCCCCTTTTCAATATCTTACTCAGTATTTTAACGAGAAACAAATAGATGATTGAAAATGAAGTATTTAAGGTTATTATCTAAACAATTATGTGTTTGCATCATTTTTATCGTATATATATATGAATTAATACCCATGGACGGAAAATTCACAAAAACGTGGAAAACGGCAAAATATTGCCTAATTCGATGATATTTTGTTTAAATCACATGAAGGAAAAGGAGATGATAAACGTTAAAATATTGCTAAATTCGATGATTTTTCGTACGAAGCAAAATGCAAGAAAACTTGCTTAAAATGCAATATTATGCGAAATTCTGAGATTTGAAGGCCAAATCACATATCGTGATACTACATGAAATAGTATCGAAATATTGGTAAAAATGAATATATTTACGTAATATCAAACTACATGAAAAACGTGAAAAAAGTCACTATATAACCATATTTGAGGATTTTAACTTCAAATCATAGAGCGAGGTTTCGTATTATTTAGTTCCAAGAAAAGACATATGACAATGTTGTTTCCAATACAAATGATAAAAAACAATGTGTTTTCATTAGAATTAACTATAATGTTCTTGATTTTCCGTTTATATTAACGATGGAAGATGTACACGTAAAACCGCTCTAATCCGGCTGAAACGTCGATATATGCAATAAAAACCGAACTTCTCCCCTTTTCAATATCTTACTCAGTATTTTAACGAGAAAGAAATAGATGATTGAAAATGAAGTATTTAAGGTTATTATCTAATCAATTATGTGTTTGCATCATTTTTATCGTATATATATATGAATTAATACCCATGGACGGAAAATTCACAAAAACGTGGAAAACGGCAAAATATTGCCTAATTCGATGATATTTTGTTTAAATCACATGAAGGAAAAGGAGATGATAAACGTTAAAATATTGCTAAATTCGATGATTTTTCGTACTAAGCAAAATGCAAGAAAACTTGCTTAAAATGCAATATTATGCGAAATTCTGAGATTTGAAGGCCAAATCACATATCGTGATACTACATGAAATAGTATCGAAATATTGGTAAAAATGAATATATTTACGTAATATCAAACTACATGAAAAACGTGAAAAAAGTCACTATATAACCATATTTGAGGATTTTAACTTCAAATCATAGAGCGAGGTTTCGTATTATTTAGATCCAAGAAAAGACATATGACAATGTTGTTTCCAATACAAATGATAAAAAACAATGTGTTTTCATTAGAATTAACTATAATGTTCTTGATTTTCCGTTTATATTAACGATGGAAGATGTACACGTAAAACCGCTCTAATCCGGCTGAAACGTCGATATATGCAATAAAAACCGAACTTTTCCCCTTTTCAATATCTTACTCAGTATTTTAACGAGAAACAAATAGATGATTGAAAATGAAGTATTTAAGGTTATTATCTAATCAATTATGTGTTTGCATCATTTTTATCGTATATATATATGAATTAAAACCCATGGACGGAAAATTCACAAAAACGTGGAAAACGGCAAAATATTGCCTAATTCGATGATATTTTGTTTAAATCACATGAAGGAAAAGGAGATGATAAACGTCAAAATATTGCTATATTCGATGATTTTTCGTACGAAACAAAATGCAAGAAAACTTGCTTAAAATGCAATATTATGCGAAATTCTGAGATTTGAAGGCCAAATCACATATCGTGATACTACATGAAATAGTATCGAAATATTGGTAAAAATGAATATATTTACGTAATATCAAACTACATGAAAAACGTGAAAAAAGTCACTATATAACCATATTTGTGGATTTTAACTTCAAATCATAGAGCGAGGTTTCGTATTATTTAGATCCAAGAAAAGACATATGACAATGTTGTTTCCAATACAAATGATAAAAAAACAATGTGTTTTCATTAGAATTAGAATAATGTTCTTGATTTTCCGTTTATATTAACGATGGAAGATGTACACGTAAAACCGCTCTAATCCGGCTGAAACGTCGATATATGCAATAAAAACCGAACATCTCCCCTTTTCAATATCTTACTCAGTATTTTAACGAGAAACAAATAGATGATTGAAAATGAAGTATTTAAGGTTATTATCTAATCAATTATGTGTTTGCATCATTTTTATCGTATATATATGAATTAATACCCATGGACTGAAAATTCACAAAAACGTGGAAAACGGCAAAATATTGCCTAATTCGATGATATTTTGTTTAAATCACATGAAGGAAAAGGAGATGATAAACGTCAAAATATTGCTATATTCGATGAATTTTCGTACGAAACAAAATGCAAGAAAACTTGCTTAAAATGCAATATTATGCGAAATTCTGAGATTTGCAGGCCAAATCACATATCGTGATACTACATGAAATAGTATCGAAATATTGGTAAAAATGAATATATTTACGTAATATCAAACTACATGAAAAACGTGAAAAAAGTAACTATATAACCATATTTGAGGATTTTAACTTCAAATCATAGAGCGAGGTTTCGTATTATTTAGATCCAAGAAAAGACATATGACAATGTTGTTTCCAGTACAAATGATAAAAAACAATGTGTTTTCATTAGAATTAACTATAATGTTCTTGATTTTCCGTTTATATTAACGATGGAAGATGTACACGTAAAACCGCTCTAATCCGGCTGAAACGTCGATATATGCAATAAAAACCGAACTTCTCCCCTTTTCAATATCTTACTCAGTATTTTAACGAGAAACAAATAGATGATTGAAAATGAAGTATTTAAGGTTATTATCTAATC
>NW_027190651.1:0-30364 GCF_040958095.1 Procambarus clarkii
CCGCTACCGGCCAAAAAACGCGCGATTTTCGCGCTAGCGGCCAAAAACCATGCGATTTTCGCAGCTGGCAGGCAAAAATCGCGATTTTCCGCCGCTACCGGCCACAAACCGTGCGATTTTCGCCGCTAGCAGCCAAAAATCGGGCGATTTTTGCTGCTAACGGCCGAAAACCGCGCTATTTTCGACGCTAGCGGCCAGAAACCATGCGATTTTTGCAGCTGGCGGGTAAAAATCGCGCGAATTTCGCCGTTACCTGCCAAAAATCGACCGAATTTTGCCGCTAGCGGCCAAAAAAAGGGGCTATTTTCGCCGCAAGCGGCCAAAAACCATGCGATTTTGGCAGCTGGCGGGCAAAAAATTGCGATTTTCCGCCGCTAGCGGCCAAAAATAGCGCGATTTTCGCCGCTAGCGGCCAAAAACCGTGCGATTTCGCCGCTAGCGGCCAAAAACCATGCGATTTTTGCAGCTGGCGGGCAGAAATCGCGCGAATTTTGCCGCTACCTGCCAAAAATCGACCGATTTTCGCCGCTAGCGGCAAGAAACTATGCGATTTTCGCAGCTGGCGGGCAAAAATCGCGATTTTCGCCGCTACCGGCCAAAAATAGCGCGATTTTCGCCACTAGCGGCCAAAAAACCGTGCGATTTTCGCTGCTAACGGCCGAATACCGCGCTATTTTGCGCAAAAACCATGCGATTTTCGCAGCTGGCGGGCAAAAATCGCGATTTTTCGCCGCTACCGGCCAAAAATAGCGCGATTTTTGCCGCTACCGGCCAAAAACCGCGCGATTTTCGCCGCTAGCGGCCAAAAAACTATGCGATTTTCGCAGCTGGCGGGCAAAAATCGCGATTTTTGCCGCTACCGTCAAAAATAGCGCGATTTTCGCCGCTACTGGCCAAAAACAGCGCAATTTTTCGCCGCTAGCGGCCAAAAACCATGCGATTTTCGCAGCTGGCGGGCAAAAAATCGCGATTTTCGACGCTAGCGGCCAAAAAACCGTGCGATTTTCGCCTCTAGCGGCCAAAAATCGGGCGATTTTTGCCACTAACGGCCGAAAACCGCGCTATTTTCGACGCTAGCGGCCAAAAACAATGCGATTTTTGCAGCTGGCGGGCAGAAATCGCGCGAATTTCGCCGCTACCTGCCAAAAATTGACTGATTTTCGCCGCTAGCGGCCAAAAAAAGGGGCTATTTTCGCCGCTAGCGGCCAAAAATCGTGCAAATTTCGCCGCTGGCGGCCAAAAAATCGTGCGAATTCCGCCGCTAGCGGCCAAAAATCGCGCGATTTTCGCCGCTAGCGGCCAGAAACTATGCGATTTTTTGCAGCTGGCGGGCAAAAATAGCGCGATTTTCGCCGCTACCGGCCAAAAACTGCGCAATTTTCGCCTCTAGCGGCCAAAAAACCATGCGATTTTCGCAGGCTGGCAGGCAAAAATAGCGATTTTTCGCCGCTACCGGCCAAAAACCGTGCGATTTTCGCCGCTAGCAGCCAAAAATCGGGCGATTTTTTGCTGCTAACGGCCGAAAACCATGCGATTTTTTCCAGCTGGCGGGTAAAAAATCGCGCGAATTTCGCCGTTACCTGCCAAAAATCGACCGAATTTTGCCGCTAGCGGCCAAAAAAGGGGCTATTTTCGCCGCAAGCGGCCAAAAACCATGCGATTTTGGCAGCTGGCGGGCAAAAATTGCGATTTTTCGCCGCTAGCGGCCAAAAATAGCGCGATTTTCGCCGCTAGCGGCCAAAAAACCGTGCGATTTTCGCCGATAGCGGCCAAAAACCATGCGATTTTTGCAGCTGGCGGGCAGAAATCGCGCGAATTTTGCCGCTACCTGCCAAAAATCGACCGATTTTCGCCGCTTGCGGCCAAAAACTATGCGATTTTCGCAGCTGGCGGGCAAAAATCGCGATTTTCGCCGCTACCGGCCAAAAATAGCGCGATTTTCGCCACTAGCGGCCAAAAACCGTGCGATTTTAGCTGCTAACGGCCGAATTCCGCGCTATTTTGCGCAAAAAACCATGCGATTTTCGCAGCTGGCGGGCAAAAATCGCGATTTTCGCCGCTACCGGCCAAAAATAGCGCGATTTTTGCCGCTACCGGCCAAAAACCGCGCGATTTTCGCCGCTAGCGGCCAAAAACTATGCGATTTTCGCAGCTGGCGGGCAAAAATCGCGATTTTCGCCGCTAACCGGTCAAAAATAGCGCGATTTTCGCCGCTACTGGCCAAAAACAGCGCAATTTTCGCCGCTAGCGGGCCAAAAACCATGCGATTTTCGCAGCTGGCGGGCAAAAATCGCGATTTTCGACGCTAGCGGGCCAAAAACCGTGCGATTTTCGCCTCTAGCGGCCAAAAATCAGGCGATTTTTGCCGCTAACGGCCGAAAACCGCGCTATTTTCGACGCTAGCGGCCAAAAACAATGCGATTTTTGCCGCTAACGGCCGAAAACCGCGCTATTTTCGACGCTAGCGGCCAAAAACAATGCGATTTTTGCAGCTGGCGGGCAGAAATCGCGCGAATTTCGCCGCTACCGGCCAAAAACTGCGCAATTTTTCGCCTCTAGCGGCCAAAAACCATGCGATTTTCGCAGCTGGCAGGCAAAAATCGCGGATTTTCGCCGCCACCGGCCAAAAACCGTGCGATTTTCGCCGCTAGCAGCCAAAAATCGGGCGATTTTGCTGCTAACGGCCGAAAACCGCGCTATTTTCGACGCTAGCGGCCAGAAACCATGCGATTTTTGCAGCTGGCGGGTAAAAATCGCGCGAATTTCGCCGTTACCTGCCAAAAATCGACCGAATTTTGCCGCTAGCGGCCAAAAAAGGGGCTATTTTCGCCGCAAGCGGCCCAAAAACCATGCGATTTTGGCAGCTGGCGGGCAAAAATTGCGATTTTCGCCGCTAGCGGCCAAAAATAGCGCGATTTTCGCCGCTAGCGGCCAAAACCGTGCGATTTTCGCCGCTAGCGGCCAAAAACCATGCGATTTTTTGCAGCTGGCGGGCAGAAATCGCGCGAATTTTGCCGCTACCTGCCAAAAATCGACCGATTTTCGCCGCTTGCGGCCAGAAACTAGGCGATTTTTGCAGCTGGCGGGCAAAAATAGCGCTATTTTCGCCGCTACCGGCCAAAAACCGCGTGATTTTTCGCCGCTAGCGGCCAAAAACTATGCGATTTTCGCAGCTGGCGGGCAAAAATCGCGATTTTCGCCACTACCGGCCAAAAATAGCGCGATTTTCGCCACTAGCGGCCAAAAACCGTGCGATTTTCGCTGCTAACGGCCGAATTCCGCGCTATTTTGCGCAAAAACCATGCGATTTTCGCAGCTGGCGGGCAAAAATCGCGATTTTCGCCGCTACCGGCCAAAATAGCGCGATTTTTTGCCGCTACCGGCCAAAACCGCGCGATTTTCGCCGCTAGCGGCCAAAAACTATGCGATTTTCGCAGCTGGCGGGCAAAATCGCGATTTTCGCCGCTACCGGTCAAAAATAGCGCGATTTTCGACGCTACTGGCCAAAAACAGCGCAATTTTCGCCGCTAGCGGCCAAAAACCATGCGATTTTCGCAGCTGGCGGGCAAAAATCGCGATTTTCGACGCTAGCGGCCAAAAACCGTGCGATTTTCGCCTCTAGCGGCCAAAAATCGGGCGATTTTTGCCGCTAACGGCCGAAAATCGCGCTATTTTCGACGCTAGCGGCCAAAAACAATGCGATTTTTGCAGCTGGCGGGCAGAAATCGCGCGAATTTCGCCGCTACCTGCCAAAAATCGACTGATTTTCGCCGCTAGCGGCCAAAAAAGGGGCTATTTTCGCCGCTAGCGGCCAAAAATCGTGCAAATTTCGCCGCTGGCGGCCAAAAATCGTGCGAATTCCGCCGCTAGCGGCCAAAAATCGCGCGATTTCGCCGCTACCTGCCAAAATCGACCGATTTTCGCCGCTAGCGGCCAGAAACTATGCGATTTTTGCAGCTGGCGGGCAAAAATAGCGCGATTTTCGCCGCTACTGGCCAAAAACCGCGCGATTTTCGCCGTTAGCGGCCAAAAACCATGCGATTTTCGCAGCTGGCGGGCAAAAATCGTGATTTTCGTCGCTACCGGCCAAAAATAGCGCGATTTTCGCCGCTAGCGGCCAAAAACAATGCGATTTTTGCAGCTGGCGGGCAGAAATCGCGCGAATTTCGCCGCTACCTTCCAAAAATCGACCGATTTTCGCCGCTAGCGGCCAAAAAAGGGGCTATTTTCGCCGCTAGCGGCCAAAAATCGTGAATATTTCGCCGCTGGCGGCCAAAAATCGTGCGAATTTTGCCGCTAGCGGCCAAAAATCGCGCGATTTTCGCCGCTAGCGGCCAGAAACTATGCGATTTTTGCAGCTGGCGGGCAAAAATAGCGCGATTTTCGCCGCTACCGGAAAAAACTGCGCAATTTTCGCCTCTAGCGGCCAAAAAACCATGCGATTTTCGCAGCTGGCAGGCAAAAATCGCGATTTTCGCCGCTACCGGCCAAAAACTGTGCGATTTTCGCCGCTAGCAGCCAAAAATCGGGCGATTTTTGCTGCTAACGGCCGAAAACCGCGCTATTTTCGACGCTAGCGGCCAGAAACCATGCGATTTTTGCAGCTGGCGGGTAAAAATCGCGCGAATTTCGCCGTTACCTGCCAAAAATCGACCGAATTTTGCCGCTAGCGGCCAAAAAAGGGGCTATTTTTGCCGCAAGCGGCCAAAAACCATGCGATTTTGGCAGCTGGCGGGCAAAAATTGCGATTTTCGCCGCTAGCGGCCAAAAATAGCGCGATTTTCGCCGCTAGCGGCCAAAAACCGTGCGATTTTCGCCGCTAGCGGCCAAAAACCATGCGATTTTTGCAGCTGGCGGGCAGAAATCGCGCGAATTTTGCCGCTACCTGCCAAAAATCGACCGATTTTCGCCGCTTGCGGCCAGAAACTAGGCGATTTTTGCAGCTGGCGGGCAAAAATAGCGCTATTTTCGCCGCTACCGGCCAAAAACCGCGTGATTTTCGCCGCTAGCGGCCAAAAAACTATGCGATTTTCGCAGCTGGCGGGCAAAAATCGCGATTTTCGCCGCTACCGGCCAAAAATAGCGCGATTTTCGCCACTAGCGGCCAAAAACCGTGCGATTTTTCGCTGCTAACGGCCGAATTCCGCGCTATTTTGCGCAAAAAACATGCGATTTTCGCAGCTGGCGGGCAAAAATCGCGATTTTCGCCGCTACCGGCCAAAAATAGCGCGATTTTTGCCGCTACCGGCCAAAAACCGCGCGATTTTCGCCGCTAGCGGCCAAAAACTATGCGATTTTCGCAGCTGGCGGGCAAAAATCGCGATTTTCGCCGCTACCGGTCAAAAATAGCGCGATTTTCGCCGCTACTGGCCAAAAACAGCGCAATTTTCGCCGCTAGCGGCCAAAAAACCATGCGATTTTCGCAGCTGGCGGGCAAAAATCGCGATTTTCGACGCTAGCGGCCAAAAACTGTGCGATTTTCGCCTCTAGCGGCCAAAAATCGGGCGATTTTTGCCGCTAACGGCCGAAAACCGCGCTATTTTCGACGCTAGCGGCCAAAAACAATGCGATTTTTGCAGCTGGCGGGCAGAAATCGCGCGAATTTCGCCGCTACCTGCCAAAAATCGACTGATTTTCGCCGCTAGCGGCCAAAAAAGGGGCTATTTTCGCCGCTAGCGGTCAAAAATCGTGCAAATTTCGCCGCTGGCGGCCAAAAATCGTGCGAATTCCGCCGCTAGCGGCCAAAAATCGCACGATTTTCGCCGCTAGCGGCCAGAAACTATGCGATTTTTGCAGCTGGCGGGCAAAAATAGCGCGATTTTTGCCGCTACCGGCCAAAATCTGCGCAATTTTCGCCTCTAGCGGCCAAAAACCATGCGATTTTCGCAGCTGGCAGGCAAAAATCGCGATTTTCGCCGCTACCGGCCAAAAACCGTGCGATTTTCGCCGCTAGCAGCCAAAAATCGGGCGATTTTTGCTGCTAACGGCCGAAAACCGCGCTATTTTCGACGCTAGCGGCCAGAAACCATGCGATTTTTGCAGCTGGCGGGTAAAAATCGTGCGAATTTCGCCGTTACCCTGCCAAAAATCGACCGAATTTTGCCGCTAGCGGCCAAAAAAGGGGCTATTTTCGCCGCAAGCGGCCAAAAACCATGCTATTTTGGCAGCTGGCGGGCAAAAATTGCAATTTTCGCCGCTAGCGGCCAAAAATAGCGCGATTTTCGCCGCTAGCGGCCAAAAACCGTGCGATTTTCGCCGCTAGCGGCCAAAAACCATGCGATTTTTGCAGCTGGCGGGCAGAAATCGCGCGAATTTTGCCGCTACCTGCCAAAAATCGACCGATTTTCGCCGCTTGCGGCCAGAAACTAGGCGATTTTTGCAGCTGGCGGGCAAAAATAGCGCTATTTTCGCCGCTACCGGCCAAAAACCGCGTGATTTTCGCCGCTAGCGGCCAAAAACTATGCGATTTTCGCAGCTGGCGGGCAAAAATCGCGATTTTCGCCGCTACCGGCCAAAAATAGCGCGATTTTCGCCACTAGCGGCCAAAAACCGTGCGATTTTCGCTGCTAACGGCCGAATTCCGCGCTATCTTGCGCAAAAACCATGCGATTTTCGCAGCTGGCGGGCAAAAATCGCGATTTTCGCCGCTACCGGCCAAAAATAGCGCGATTTTTGCCGCTACCGGCCAAAAACCGCGCGATTTTCGCCTCTAGCGGCCAAAAACTATGCGATTTTCGCAGCTGGCGGGCAAAAATCGCGATTTTCGCCTCTACCGGTCAAAAATAGCGCGATTTTCGCCGCTACTGGCCAAAAACAGCGCAATTTTCGCCGCTAGCGGCCAAAAACCATGCGATTTTCGCAGCTGGCGGGCAAAAATCGCGATTTTCGACGCTAGCGGCCAAAAACCGTGCGATTTTCGCCTCTAGCGGCCAAAAATCGGGCAATTTTTTGCCGCTAACGGCCGAAAACCGCGCTATTTTCGACGCTAGCGGCCAAAAACAATGCGATTTTTGCAGCTGGCGGGCAGAAATCGCGCGAATTTCGCCGCTACCTGCCAAAAATCGACTGATTTTCGCCGCTAGCGGCCAAAAAAGGGGCTATTTTCGCCGCTAGCGGCCAAAAATCGTGCAAATTTCGCCGCTGGCGGCCAAAAATCGCACGATTTTCGCCGCTACCTGCCAAAAATCGATCGATTTTCGCCGCTAGCGGCCAGAAAGTATGCGATTTTTGCAGCTGGCGGGCAAAAATAGCGCGATTTTCGCCGCTACTGGCCAAAAACCGCGCGATTTTCGCCGTTAGCGGCCAAAAACCATGCGATTTTCGCAGCATGCGGGCAAAAAATCGTGATTTTCGTCAATACCGGCCAAAAATAGCGCGATTTTCGCCGCTAGCGGCCAAAAACCGTGCGATTTTCGCCTCTAGCGGCCAAAAATCGGGCGATTTTTGCCGCTAACGACCGAAAACCGCGCTATTTTCGACGCTAGCGGCCAAAAACAATGCGATTTTTGCAGCTGGCGGGCAGAAATCGCGCGAATTTCGCCGCTACCTTCCAAAAATCGACCGATTTTCGCCGCTAGCGGCCAAAAAAGGGGCTATTTTCGCCGCTAGCGGCCAAAAATCGTGAATATTTCGCCGCTGGCGGCCAAAAATCGTGCGAATTTTGCCGCTAGCGGCCAAAAATCGCGCGATTTTCGCCGCTAGCGGCCAGAAACTATGCGATTTTTGCAGCTGGCGGGCAAAAATAGCGCGATTTTCGCCGCTACCGGAAAAAAACTGCGCAATTTTCGCCTCTAGCGGCCAAAAACCATGCGATTTTCGCAGCTGGCAGGCAAAAATCGCGATTTTCGCCGCTACCGGCCAAAAACTGTGCGATTTTCGCCGCTAGCAGCCAAAAATCGGGCGATTTTTGCTGCTAACGGCCGAAAACCGCGCTATTTTCGACGCTAGCGGCCAGAAACCATGCGATTTTTGCAGCTGGCGGGTAAAAATCGCGCGAATTTCGCCGTTACCTGCCAAAAATCGACCGAATTTTGCCGCTAGCGGCCAAAAAAGGGGCTATTTTTGCCGCAAGCGGCCAAAAACCATGCGATTTTGGCAGCTGGCGGGCAAAAATTGCGATTTTCGCCGCTAGCGGCCAAAAATAGCGCGATTTTCGCCGCTAGCGGCCAAAAACCGTGCGATTTTCGCCGCTAGCGGCCAAAAACCATGCGATTTTTGCAGCTGGCGGGCAGAAATCGCGCGAATTTTGCCGCTACCTGCCAAAAATCGACCGATTTTCGCCGCTTGCGGCCAGAAACTAGGCGATTTTTGCAGCTGGCGGGCAAAAATAGCGCTATTTTCGCCGCTACCGGCCAAAAACCGCGTGATTTTCGCCGCTAGCGGCCAAAAACTATGCGATTTTCGCAGCTGGCGGGCAAAAATCGCGATTTTCGCCGCTACCGGCCAAAAATAGCGCGATTTTCGCCACTAGCGGCCAAAAACCGTGCGATTTTCGCTGCTAACGGCCGAATTCCGCGCTATTTTGCGCAAAAAACATGCGATTTTCGCAGCTGGCGGGCAAAAATCGCGATTTTCGCCGCTACCGGCCAAAAATAGCGCGATTTTTGCCGCTACCGGCCAAAAACCGCGCGATTTTCGCCGCTAGCGGCCAAAAACTATGCGATTTTCGCAGCTGGCGGGCAAAAATCGCGATTTTCGCCGCTACCGGTCAAAAATAGCGCGATTTTCGCCGCTACTGGCCAAAAACAGCGCAATTTTCGCCGCTAGCGGCCAAAAACCATGCGATTTTCGCAGCTGGCGGGCAAAAATCGCGATTTTCGACGCTAGCGGCCAAAAACTGTGCGATTTTCGCCTCTAGCGGCCAAAAATCGGGCGATTTTTGCCGCTAACGGCCGAAAACCGCGCTATTTTCGACGCTAGCGGCCAAAAACAATGCGATTTTTGCAGCTGGCGGGCAGAAATCGCGCGAATTTCGCCGCTACCTGCCAAAAATCGACTGATTTTCGCCGCTAGCGGCCAAAAAAGGGGCTATTTTCGCCGCTAGCGGTCAAAAATCGTGCAAATTTCGCCGCTGGCGGCCAAAAATCGTGCGAATTCCGCCGCTAGCGGCCAAAAATCGCACGATTTTCGCCGCTAGCGGCCAGAAACTATGCGATTTTTGCAGCTGGCGGGCAAAAATAGCGCGATTTTTGCCGCTACCGGCCAAAATCTGCGCAATTTTCGCCTCTAGCGGCCAAAAACCATGCGATTTTCGCAGCTGGCAGGCAAAAATCGCGATTTTCGCCGCTACCGGCCAAAAACCGTGCGATTTTCGCCGCTAGCAGCCAAAAATCGGGCGATTTTTGCTGCTAACGGCCGAAAACCGCGCTATTTTCGACGCTAGCGGCCAGAAACCATGCGATTTTTGCAGCTGGCGGGTAAAAATCGTGCGAATTTCGCCGTTACCTGCCAAAAATCGACCGAATTTTGCCGCTAGCGGCCAAAAAAGGGGCTATTTTCGCCGCAAGCGGCCAAAAACCATGCGATTTTGGCAGCTGGCGGGCAAAAATTGCAATTTTCGCCGCTAGCGGCCAAAAATAGCGCGATTTTCGCCGCTAGCGGCCAAAAACCGTGCGATTTTCGCCGCTAGCGGCCAAAAACCATGCGATTTTTGCAGCTGGCGGGCAGAAATCGCGCGAATTTTGCCGCTACCTGCCAAAAATCGACCGATTTTCGCCGCTTGCGGCCAGAAACTAGGCGATTTTTGCAGCTGGCGGGCAAAAATAGCGCTATTTTCGCCGCTACCGGCCAAAAACCGCGTGATTTTCGCCGCTAGCGGCCAAAAACTATGCGATTTTCGCAGCTGGCGGGCAAAAATCGCGATTTTCGCCGCTACCGGCCAAAAATAGCGCGATTTTCGCCACTAGCGGCCAAAAACCGTGCGATTTTCGCTGCTAACGGCCGAATTCCGCGCTATCTTGCGCAAAAACCATGCGATTTTCGCAGCTGGCGGGCAAAAATCGCGATTTTCGCCGCTACCGGCCAAAAATAGCGCGATTTTTGCCGCTACCGGCCAAAAACCGCGCGATTTTCGCCTCTAGCGGCCAAAAACTATGCGATTTTCGCAGCTGGCGGGCAAAAATCGCGATTTTCGCCTCTACCGGTCAAAAATAGCGCGATTTTCGCCGCTACTGGCCAAAAACAGCGCAATTTTCGCCGCTAGCGGCCAAAAACCATGCGATTTTCGCAGCTGGCGGGCAAAAATCGCGATTTTCGACGCTAGCGGCCAAAAACCGTGCGATTTTCGCCTCTAGCGGCCAAAAATCGGGCAATTTTTGCCGCTAACGGCCGAAAACCGCGCTATTTTCGACGCTAGCGGCCAAAAACAATGCGATTTTTGCAGCTGGCGGGCAGAAATCGCGCGAATTTCGCCGCTACCTGCCAAAAATCGACTGATTTTCGCCGCTAGCGGCCAAAAAAGGGGCTATTTTCGCCGCTAGCGGCCAAAAATCGTGCAAATTTCGCCGCTGGCGGCCAAAAATCGTGCGAATTCCGCCGCTAGCGGCCAAAAATCGCACGATTTTCGCCGCTACCTGCCAAAAATCGATCGATTTTCGCCGCTAGCGGCCAGAAAGTATGCGATTTTTGCAGCTGGCGGGCAAAAATAGCGCGATTTTCGCCGCTACTGGCCAAAAACCGCGCGATTTTCGCCGTTAGCGGCCAAAAACCATGCGATTTTCGCAGCATGCGGGCAAAAATCGTGATTTTCGTCAATACCGGCCAAAAATAGCGCGATTTTCGCCGCTAGCGGCCAAAAACCGTGCGATTTTCGCCTCTAGCGGCCAAAGATCGGGCGATTTTTGCCGCTAACGACCGAAAACCGCGCTATTTTCGACGCTAGCGGCCAAAAACAATGCGATTTTTGCAGCTGGCGGGCAGAAATCGCGCGAATTTCGCCGCTACCTTCCAAAAATCGACCGATTTTCGCCGCTAGCGGCCAAAAAAGGGGCTATTTTCGCCGCTAGCGGCCAAAAATCGTGAATATTTCGCCGCTGGCGGCCAAAAATCGTGCGAATTTTGCCGCTAGCGGCCAAAAATCGCGCGATTTCCGCCGCTAGCGGCCAGAAACTATGCGATTTTTGCAGCTGGCGAGCAAAAATAGCGCGATTTTCGCCGCTACCGGAAAAAACTGCGCAATTTTCGCCTCTAGCGGCCAAAAACCATGCGATTTTCGCAGCTGGCAGGCAAAAATCGCGATTTTCGCCGCTACCGGCCAAAAACCGTGCGATTTTCGCCGCTAGCAGCCAAAAATCGGGCGATTTTTGCTGCTAACGGCCGAAAACCGCGCTATTTTCGACGCTAGCGGCCAGAAACCATGCGATTTTTGCAGCTGGCGGGTAAAAATCGCGCGAATTTCGCCGTTACCTGCCAAAAATCGACCGAATTTTGCCGCTAGCGGCCAAAAAAGGGGCTATTTTCGCCGCAAGCGGCCAAAAACCATGCGATTTTGGCAGCTGGCGGGCAAAAAATTGCGATTTTCGCCGCTAGCGGCCAAAAATAGCGCGATTTTCGCCGCTAGCGGCCAAAAACCGTGCGATTTTCGCCGCTAGCGGCCAAAAACCATGCGATTTTTGCAGCTGGCGGGCAGAAATCGCGCGAATTTTGCCGCTACCTGCCAAAAATCGACCGATTTTCGCCGCTTGCGGCCAGAAACTAGGCGATTTTTGCAGCTGGCGGGCAAAAATAGCGCTATTTTCGCCGCTACCGGCCAAAAACCGCGTGATTTTCGCCGCTAGCGGCCAAAAACTATGCGATTTTCGCAGCTGGCGGGCAAAAATCGCGATTTTCGCCGCTACCGGCCAAAAATAGCGCGATTTTCGCCACTAGCGGCCAAAAACCGTGCGATTTTCGCTGCTAACGGCCGAATTCCGCGCTATTTTGCGCAAAAAACATGCGATTTTCGCAGCTGGCGGGCAAAAATCGCGATTTTCGCCGCTACCGGCCAAAAATAGCGCGATTTTTGCCGCTACCGGCCAAAAAACCGCGCGATTTTCGCCGCTAGCGGCCAAAAACTATGCGATTTTCGCAGCTGGCGGGCAAAAATCGCGATTTTCGCCGCTACCGGTCAAAAATAGCGCGATTTTCGCCGCTACTGGCCAAAAACAGCGCAATTTTCGCCGCTAGCGGCCAAAAACCATGCGATTTTCGCAGCTGGCGGGCAAAAATCGCGATTTTCGACGCTAGCGGCCAAAAACCGTGCGATTTTCGCCTCTAGCGGCCAAAAATCGGGCGATTTTTGCCGCTAACGGCCGAAAACCGCGCTATTTTCGACGCTAGCGGCCAAAAACAATGCGATTTTTGCAGCTGGCGGGCAGAAATCGCGCGAATTTCGCCACTACCTGCCAAAAATCGACTGATTTTCGGCGCTAGCGGCCAAAAAAGGGGCTATTTTCGCCGCTAGCGGCCAAAAATCCTGCAAATTTCGCCGCTGGCGGCCAAAAATCGTGCGAATTCCGCCGCTAGCGGCCAAAAATCGCGCGATTTTCGCCTCTAGCGGCCAGAAACTATGCGATTTTTGCAGCTGGCGGGCAAAAATAGCGCGATTTTCGCCGCTACCGGCCAAAATCTGCGCAATTTTCGCCTCTAGCGGCCAAAAACCATGCGATTTTCGCAGCTGGCAGGCAAAAATCGCGATTTTCGCCGCTACCGGCCAAAAACCGTGCGATTTTCGCTGCTAGCAGCCAAAAATCGGGCGATTTTTGCTGCTAACGGCCGAAAACCGCGCTATTTTCGACGCTAGCGGCCAGAAACCATGCGATTTTTGCAGCTGGCGGGTAAAAATCGCGCGAATTTCGCCGTTACCTGCCAAAAATCGACCGAATTTTGCCGCTAGCGGCCAAAAAAGGGGCTATTTTCGCCGCAAGCGGCCAAAAACCATGCGATTTTGGCAGCTGGCGGGGAAAAATTGCAATTTTCGCCGCTACCGGCCAAAAATAGCGCGATTTTCGCCACTAGCGGCCAAAAACCGTGCGATTTTCGCTGCTAACGGCCGAATTCCGCGCTATTTTGCGCAAAAACCATGCGATTTTCGCAGCTGGCGGGCAAAAATCGCGATTTTCGCCGCTACCGGCCAAAAATAGCGCGATTTTTGCCGCTACCGGCCAAAAACCGCGCGATTTTCGCCGCTAGCGGCCAAAAACTATGCGATTTTCGCAGCTGGCGGGCAAAAATCGCGATTTTCGCCGCTACCGGTCAAAAATAGCGCGATTTTCGCCGCTACTGGCCAAAAACAGCGCAATTTTCGCCGCTAGCGGCCAAAAACCATGCGATTTTCGCAGCTGGCGGGCAAAAATCGCGATTTTCGACGCTAGCGGCCAAAAACCGTGCGATTTTCGCCTCTAGCGGCCAAAAATCGGGCGATTTTTGCCGCTAACGGCCGAAAACCGCGCTATTTTCGACGCTAGCGGCCAAAAACAATGCGATTTTTGCAGCTGGCGGGCAGAAATCGCGCGAATTTCGCCGCTACCTGCCAAAAATCGACTGATTTTCGCCGCTAGCGGCCAAAAAAGGGGCTATTTTCGCCGCTAGCGGCCAAAAATCTTGCAAAGTTCGCCGCTGGCGGCCAAAAATCGTGCGAATTCCGCCGCTAGCGGCCAAAAATCGCGCGATTTTCGCCGCTAGCGGCCAGAAACTATGCGATTTTTGCAGCTGGCGGGCAAAAATAGCGCGATTTTCGCCGCTACCGGCCAAAATCTGCGCAATTTTCGCCTCTAGCGGCCAAAAACCATGCGATTTTCGCAGCTGGCAGGCAAAAATCGCGATTTTCGCCGCTACCGGCCAAAAACCGTGCGATTTTCGCCGCTAGCAGCCAAAAATCGGGCGATTTTTGCTGCTAACGGCCGAAAACCGCGCTATTTTCGACGCTAGCGGCCAGAAACCATGCGATTTTTGCAGTTGGCGGGTAAAAATCGCGCGAATTTCGCCGTTACCTGCCAAAAATCGACCGAATTTTGCCGCTAGCGGCCAAAAAAGGGGCTATTTTCGCCGCAAGCGGCCAAAAACCATGCGATTTTGGCAGCTGGCGGGCAAAAATTGCAATTTTCGCCGCTAGCGGCCAAAAATAGCGCGATTTTCGCCGCTAGCGGCCAAAAACCGTGCGATTTTCGCCGCTAGCGGCCAAAAACCATGCGATTTTTGCAGCTGGCGGGCAGAAATCGCGCGAATTTTGCCGCTACCTGCCAAAAATCGACCGATTTTCGCCGCTAGCGGCCAAAAACTATGCGATTTTCGCAGCTGGCGGGCAAAAATCGCGATTTTCGCCGCTACCGGTCAAAAATAGCGCGATTTTCGCCGCTACTGGCCAAAAACAGCGCAATTTTCGCCGCTAGCGGCCAAAAACCATGCGATTTTCGCAGCTGGCGGGCAAAAATCGCGATTTTCGACGCTAGCGGCCAAAAACCGTGCGATTTTCGCCTCTAGCGGCCAAAAATCGGGCGATTTTTGCCGCTAACGGCCGAAAACCGCGCTATTTTCGACGCTAGCGGCCAAAAACAATGCGATTTTTGCAGCTGACGGGCAGAAATCGCGCGAATTTCGCCGCTACCTGCCAAAAATCGACTGATTTTCGCCGCTAGCGGCCAAAAGAGGGGCTATTTTCGCCGCTAGCGGCCAAAAATCGTGCAAATTTCGCCGCTGGCGGCCAAAAATCGTGCGAATTCCGCCGCTAGCGGCCAAAAATCGCGCGATTTTCGCCGCTAGCGGCCAAAAACTGCGCAATTTTCGCCTCTAGCGGCCAAAAACCACGGATTTTCGCAGCTGGCAGGCAAAAATCGTGCGAATTCCGCCGCTAGCGGCCAAAAATCGCGCGATTTTCGCCGCTAGCGGCCAGAAACTATGCGATTTTTGCAGCTGGCGGGCAAAAATAGCGCTATTTTTGCCGCTACCGGCCAAAAACCGCGTGAGTTTCGCCGCTAGCGGCCAAAAACTATGCGATTTTCGCCGCTAACGGCCAAAAATAGCGCGATTTTCGCCACTAGCGGCCAAAAACCGTGCGATTTTTGCTGCTAACGGCCGAATACCGCGCTATTTTGCGCAAAAAACCATGCGATTTTCGCAGCTGGCGGGCAAAAATCGCGATTTTCGCCGCTACCGGCCAAAAATAGCGCGATTTTTGCCGCTACCGGCCAAAAACCGCGCGATTTTCGCCGCTAGCGGCCAAAAACCATGCGATTTTCGCAGCTGGCAGGCAAAAATCGCGATTTTCGCCGCTACCGGCCAAAAACCGTGCGATTTTCGCCGCTAGCAGCCAAAAATCGGGCGATTTTTGCTGCTAACGGCCGAAAACCGCGCTATTTTCGACGCTAGCGGCCAGAAACCATGCGATTTTTGCAGCTGGCGGGTAAAAATCGCGCGAATTTCGCCGTTACCTGCCAAAAATCGACCGAATTTTGCCGCTAGCGGCCAAAAAAGGGGCTATTTTCGCCGCAAGCGGCCAAAAACCATGCGATTTTGGCAGCTGGCGGGCAAAAATTGCGATTTTCGCCGCTAGCGGCCAAAAATAGCGCGATTTTCGCCGCTAGCGGCCAAAAACCGTGCGATTTTCGCCGCTAGCGGCCAAAAACCATGCGATTTTTGCAGCTGGCGGGCAGAAATCGCGCGAATTTTGCCGCTACCTGCCAAAAATCGACCGATTTTCGCCGCTAGCGGCAAGAAACTATGCGATTTTCGCAGCTGGCGGGCAAAAATCGCGATTTTCGCCGCTACCGGCCAAAAATAGCGCGATTTTCGCCACTAGCGGCCAAAAACCGTGCGATTTTCGCTGCTAACGGCCGAATACCGCGCTATTTTGCGCAAAAACCATGCGATTTTCGCAGCTGGCGGGCAAAAATCGCGATTTTCGCCGCTACCGGCCAAAAATAGCGCGATTTTTGCCGCTACCGGCCAAAAACCGCGCGATTTTCGCCGCTAGCGGCCAAAAACTATGCGATTTTCGCAGCTGGCGGGCAAAAATCGCGATTTTTGCCGCTACCGGTCAAAAATAGCGCGATTTTCGCCGCTACTGGCCAAAAACAGCGCAATTTTCGCCGCTAGCGGCCAAAAACCATGCGATTTTCGCAGCTGGCGGGCAAAAATCGCGATTTTCGACGCTAGCGGCCAAAAACCGTGCGATTTTCGCCTCTAGCGGCCAAAAATCGGGCGATTTTTGCCACTAACGGCCGAAAACCGCGCTATTTTCGACGCTAGCGGCCAAAAACAATGCGATTTTTGCAGCTGGCGGGCAGAAATCGCGCGAATTTCGCCGCTACCTGCCAAAAATTGACTGATTTTCGCCGCTAGCGGCCAAAAAAGGGGCTATTTTCGCCGCTAGCGGCCAAAAATCGTGCAAATTTCGCCGCTGGCGGCCAAAAATCGTGCGAATTCCGCCGCTAGCGGCCAAAAATCGCGCGATTTTCGCCGCTAGCGGCCAGAAACTATGCGATTTTTGCAGCTGGCGGGCAAAAATAGCGCGATTTTCGCCGCTACCGGCCAAAAACTGCGCAATTTTCGCCTCTAGCGGCCAAAAACCATGCGATTTTCGCAGCTGGCAGGCAAAAATAGCGATTTTCGCCGCTACCGGCCAAAAACCGTGCGATTTTCGCCGCTAGCAGCCAAAAATCGGGCGATTTTTGCTGCTAACGGCCGAAAACCATGCGATTTTTCCAGCTGGCGGGTAAAAATCGCGCGAATTTCGCCGTTACCTGCCAAAAATCGACCGAATTTTGCCGCTAGCGGCCAAAAAAGGGGCTATTTTCGCCGCAAGCGGCCAAAAACCATGCGATTTTGGCAGCTGGCGGGCAAAAATTGCGATTTTCGCCGCTAGCGGCCAAAAATAGCGCGATTTTCGCCGCTAGCGGCCAAAAACCGTGCGATTTTCGCCGATAGCGGCCAAAAACCATGCGATTTTTGCAGCTGGCGGGCAGAAATCGCGCGAATTTTGCCGCTACCTGCCAAAAATCGACCGATTTTCGCCGCTTGCGGCCAAAAACTATGCGATTTTCGCAGCTGGCGGGCAAAAATCGCGATTTTCGCCGCTACCGGCCAAAAATAGCGCGATTTTCGCCACTAGCGGCCAAAAACCGTGCGATTTTAGCTGCTAACGGCCGAATTCCGCGCTATTTTGCGCAAAAACCATGCGATTTTCGCAGCTGGCGGGCAAAAATCGCGATTTTCGCCGCTACCGGCCAAAAATAGCGCGATTTTTGCCGCTACCGGCCAAAAACCGCGCGATTTTCGCCGCTAGCGGCCAAAAACTATGCGATTTTCGCAGCTGGCGGGCAAAAATCGCGATTTTCGCCGCTACCGGTCAAAAATAGCGCGATTTTCGCCGCTACTGGCCAAAAACAGCGCAATTTTCGCCGCTAGCGGCCAAAAACCATGCGATTTTCGCAGCTGGCGGGCAAAAATCGCGATTTTCGACGCTAGCGGCCAAAAACCGTGCGATTTTCGCCTCTAGCGGCCAAAAATCAGGCGATTTTTGCCGCTAACGGCCGAAAACCGCGCTATTTTCGACGCTAGCGGCCAAAAACAATGCGATTTTTGCCGCTAACGGCCGAAAACCGCGCTATTTTCGACGCTAGCGGCCAAAAACAATGCGATTTTTGCAGCTGGCGGGCAGAAATCGCGCGAATTTCGCCGCTACCGGCCAAAAACTGCGCAATTTTCGCCTCTAGCGGCCAAAAACCATGCGATTTTCGCAGCTGGCAGGCAAAAATCGCGATTTTCGCCGCCACCGGCCAAAAACCGTGCGATTTTCGCCGCTAGCAGCCAAAAATCGGGCGATTTTGCTGCTAACGGCCGAAAACCGCGCTATTTTCGACGCTAGCGGCCAGAAACCATGCGATTTTTGCAGCTGGCGGGTAAAAATCGCGCGAATTTCGCCGTTACCTGCCAAAAATCGACCGAATTTTGCCGCTAGCGGCCAAAAAAGGGGCTATTTTCGCCGCAAGCGGCCAAAAACCATGCGATTTTGGCAGCTGGCGGGCAAAAATTGCGATTTTCGCCGCTAGCGGCCAAAAATAGCGCGATTTTCGCCGCTAGCGGCCAAAAACCGTGCGATTTTCGCCGCTAGCGGCCAAAAACCATGCGATTTTTGCAGCTGGCGGGCAGAAATCGCGCGAATTTTGCCGCTACCTGCCAAAAATCGACCGATTTTCGCCGCTTGCGGCCAGAAACTAGGCGATTTTTGCAGCTGGCGGGCAAAAATAGCGCTATTTTCGCCGCTACCGGCCAAAAACCGCGTGATTTTCGCCGCTAGCGGCCAAAAACTATGCGATTTTCGCAGCTGGCGGGCAAAAATCGCGATTTTCGCCACTACCGGCCAAAAATAGCGCGATTTTCGCCACTAGCGGCCAAAAACCGTGCGATTTTCGCTGCTAACGGCCGAATTCCGCGCTATTTTGCGCAAAAACCATGCGATTTTCGCAGCTGGCGGGCAAAAATCGCGATTTTCGCCGCTACCGGCCAAAAATAGCGCGATTTTTGCCGCTACCGGCCAAAAACCGCGCGATTTTCGCCGCTAGCGGCCAAAAACTATGCGATTTTCGCAGCTGGCGGGCAAAAATCGCGATTTTCGCCGCTACCGGTCAAAAATAGCGCGATTTTCGACGCTACTGGCCAAAAACAGCGCAATTTTCGCCGCTAGCGGCCAAAAACCATGCGATTTTCGCAGCTGGCGGGCAAAAATCGCGATTTTCGACGCTAGCGGCCAAAAACCGTGCGATTTTCGCCTCTAGCGGCCAAAAATCGGGCGATTTTTGCCGCTAACGGCCGAAAATCGCGCTATTTTCGACGCTAGCGGCCAAAAACAATGCGATTTTTGCAGCTGGCGGGCAGAAATCGCGCGAATTTCGCCGCTACCTGCCAAAAATCGACTGATTTTCGCCGCTAGCGGCCAAAAAAGGGGCTATTTTCGCCGCTAGCGGCCAAAAATCGTGCAAATTTCGCCGCTGGCGGCCAAAAATCGTGCGAATTCCGCCGCTAGCGGCCAAAAATCGCGCGATTTTCGCCGCTACCTGCCAAAAATCGACCGATTTTCGCCGCTAGCGGCCAGAAACTATGCGATTTTTGCAGCTGGCGGGCAAAAATAGCGCGATTTTCGCCGCTACTGGCCAAAAACCGCGCGATTTTCGCCGTTAGCGGCCAAAAACCATGCGATTTTCGCAGCTGGCGGGCAAAAATCGTGATTTTCGTCGCTACCGGCCAAAAATAGCGCGATTTTCGCCGCTAGCGGCCAAAAACAATGCGATTTTTGCAGCTGGCGGGCAGAAATCGCGCGAATTTCGCCGCTACCTTCCAAAAATCGACCGATTTTCGCCGCTAGCGGCCAAAAAAGGGGCTATTTTCGCCGCTAGCGGCCAAAAATCGTGAATATTTCGCCGCTGGCGGCCAAAAATCGTGCGAATTTTGCCGCTAGCGGCCAAAAATCGCGCGATTTTCGCCGCTAGCGGCCAGAAACTATGCGATTTTTGCAGCTGGCGGGCAAAAATAGCGCGATTTTCGCCGCTACCGGAAAAAACTGCGCAATTTTCGCCTCTAGCGGCCAAAAACCATGCGATTTTCGCAGCTGGCAGGCAAAAATCGCGATTTTCGCCGCTACCGGCCAAAAACTGTGCGATTTTCGCCGCTAGCAGCCAAAAATCGGGCGATTTTTGCTGCTAACGGCCGAAAACCGCGCTATTTTCGACGCTAGCGGCCAGAAACCATGCGATTTTTGCAGCTGGCGGGTAAAAATCGCGCGAATTTCGCCGTTACCTGCCAAAAATCGACCGAATTTTGCCGCTAGCGGCCAAAAAAGGGGCTATTTTTGCCGCAAGCGGCCAAAAACCATGCGATTTTGGCAGCTGGCGGGCAAAAATTGCGATTTTCGCCGCTAGCGGCCAAAAATAGCGCGATTTTCGCCGCTAGCGGCCAAAAACCGTGCGATTTTCGCCGCTAGCGGCCAAAAACCATGCGATTTTTGCAGCTGGCGGGCAGAAATCGCGCGAATTTTGCCGCTACCTGCCAAAAATCGACCGATTTTCGCCGCTTGCGGCCAGAAACTAGGCGATTTTTGCAGCTGGCGGGCAAAAATAGCGCTATTTTCGCCGCTACCGGCCAAAAACCGCGTGATTTTCGCCGCTAGCGGCCAAAAACTATGCGATTTTCGCAGCTGGCGGGCAAAAATCGCGATTTTCGCCGCTACCGGCCAAAAATAGCGCGATTTTCGCCACTAGCGGCCAAAAACCGTGCGATTTTCGCTGCTAACGGCCGAATTCCGCGCTATTTTGCGCAAAAAACATGCGATTTTCGCAGCTGGCGGGCAAAAATCGCGATTTTCGCCGCTACCGGCCAAAAATAGCGCGATTTTTGCCGCGACCGGCCAAAAACCGCGCGATTTTCGCCGCTAGCGGCCAAAAACTATGCGATTTTCGCAGCTGGCGGGCAAAAATCGCGATTTTCGCCGCTACCGGTCAAAAATAGCGCGATTTTCGCCGCTACTGGCCAAAAACAGCGCAATTTTCGCCGCTAGCGGCCAAAAACCATGCGATTTTCGCAGCTGGCGGGCAAAAATCGCGATTTTCGACGCTAGCGGCCAAAAACTGTGCGATTTTCGCCTCTAGCGGCCAAAAATCGGGCGATTTTTGCCGCTAACGGCCGAAAACCGCGCTATTTTCGACGCTAGCGGCCAAAAACAATGCGATTTTTGCAGCTGGCGGGCAGAAATCGCGCGAATTTCGCCGCTACCTGCCAAAAATCGACTGATTTTCGCCGCTAGCGGCCAAAAAAGGGGCTATTTTCGCCGCTAGCGGTCAAAAATCGTGCAAATTTCGCCGCTGGCGGCCAAAAATCGTGCGAATTCCGCCGCTAGCGGCCAAAAATCGCACGATTTTCGCCGCTAGCGGCCAGAAACTATGCGATTTTTGCAGCTGGCGGGCAAAAATAGCGCGATTTTTGCCGCTACCGGCCAAAATCTGCGCAATTTTCGCCTCTAGCGGCCAAAAACCATGCGATTTTCGCAGCTGGCAGGCAAAAATCGCGATTTTCGCCGCTACCGGCCAAAAACCGTGCGATTTTCGCCGCTAGCAGCCAAAAATCGGGCGATTTTTGCTGCTAACGGCCGAAAACCGCGCTATTTTCGACGCTAGCGGCCAGAAACCATGCGATTTTTGCAGCTGGCGGGTAAAAATCGTGCGAATTTCGCCGTTACCTGCCAAAAATCGACCGAATTTTGCCGCTAGCGGCCAAAAAAGGGGCTATTTTCGCCGCAAGCGGCCAAAAACCATGCGATTTTGGCAGCTGGCGGGCAAAAATTGCAATTTTCGCCGCTAGCGGCCAAAAATAGCGCGATTTTCGCCGCTAGCGGCCAAAAACCGTGCGATTTTCGCCGCTAGCGGCCAAAAACCATGCGATTTTTGCAGCTGGCGGGCAGAAATCGCGCGAATTTTGCCGCTACCTGCCAAAAATCGACTGATTTTCGCCGCTTGCGGCCAGAAACTAGGCGATTTTTGCAGCTGGCGGGCAAAAATAGCGCTATTTTCGCCGCTACCGGCCAAAAACCGCGTGATTTTCGCCGCTAGCGGCCAAAAACTATGCGATTTTCGCAGCTGGCGGGCAAAAATCGCGATTTTCGCCGCTACCGGCCAAAAATAGCGCGATTTTCGCCACTAGCGGCCAAAAACCGTGCGATTTTCGCTGCTAACGGCCGAATTCCGCGCTATCTTGCGCAAAAACCATGCGATTTTCGCAGCTGGCGGGCAAAAATCGCGATTTTCGCCGCTACCGGCCAAAAATAGCGCGATTTTTGCCGCTACCGGCCAAAAACCGCGCGATTTTCGCCTCTAGCGGCCAAAAACTATGCGATTTTCGCAGCTGGCGGGCAAAAATCGCGATTTTCGCCTCTACCGGTCAAAAATAGCGCGATTTTCGCCGCTACTGGCCAAAAACAGCGCAATTTTCGCCGCTAGCGGCCAAAAACCATGCGATTTTCGCAGCTGGCGGGCAAAAATCGCGATTTTCGACGCTAGCGGCCAAAAACCGTGCGATTTTCGCCTCTAGCGGCCAAAAATCGGGCAATTTTTGCCGCTAACGGCCGAAAACCGCGCTATTTTCGACGCTAGCGGCCAAAAACAATGCGATTTTTGCAGCTGGCGGGCAGAAATCGCGCGAATTTCGCCGCTACCTGCCAAAAATCGACTGATTTTCGCCGCTAGCGGCCAAAAAAAGGGGCTATTTTCGCCGCTAGCGGCCAAAAATCGTGCAAATTTCGCCGCTGGCGGCCAAAAATCGCACGATTTTCGCCGCTACCTGCCAAAAATCGATCGATTTTCGCCGCTAGCGGCCAGAAAGTATGCGATTTTTGCAGCTGGCGGGCAAAAATAGCGCGATTTTCGCCGCTACTGGCCAAAAACCGCGCGATTTTCGCCGTTAGCGGCCAAAAACCATGCGATTTTCGCAGCATGCGGGCAAAAATCGTGATTTTCGTCAATACCGGCCAAAAATAGCGCGATTTTCGCCGCTAGCGGCCAAAAACCGTGCGATTTTCGCCTCTAGCGGCCAAAAATCGGGCGATTTTTGCCGCTAACGACCGAAAACCGCGCTATTTTCGACGCTAGCGGCCAAAAACAATGCGATTTTTGCAGCTGGCGGGCAGAAATCGCGCGAATTTCGCCGCTACCTTCCAAAAATCGACCGATTTTCGCCGCTAGCGGCCAAAAAAGGGGCTATTTTCGCCGCTAGCGGCCAAAAATCGTGAATATTTCGCCGCTGGCGGCCAAAAATCGTGCGAATTTTGCCGCTAGCGGCCAAAAATCGCGCGATTTTCGCCGCTAGCGGCCAGAAACTATGCGATTTTTGCAGCTGGCGGGCAAAAATAGCGCGATTTTCGCCGCTACCGGAAAAAACTGCGCAATTTTCGCCTCTAGCGGCCAAAAACCATGCGATTTTCGCAGCTGGCAGGCAAAAATCGCGATTTTCGCCGCTACCGGCCAAAAACTGTGCGATTTTCGCCGCTAGCAGCCAAAAATCGGGCGATTTTTGCTGCTAACGGCCGAAAACCGCGCTATTTTCGACGCTAGCGGCCAGAAACCATGCGATTTTTGCAGCTGGCGGGTAAAAATCGCGCGAATTTCGCCGTTACCTGCCAAAAATCGACCGAATTTTGCCGCTAGCGGCCAAAAAAGGGGCTATTTTTGCCGCAAGCGGCCAAAAACCATGCGATTTTGGCAGCTGGCGGGCAAAAATTGCGATTTTCGCCGCTAGCGGCCAAAAATAGCGCGATTTTCGCCGCTAGCGGCCAAAAACCGTGCGATTTTCGCCGCTAGCGGCCAAAAACCATGCGATTTTTGCAGCTGGCGGGCAGAAATCGCGCGAATTTTGCCGCTACCTGCCAAAAATCGACCGATTTTCGCCGCTTGCGGCCAGAAACTAGGCGATTTTTGCAGCTGGCGGGCAAAAATAGCGCTATTTTCGCCGCTACCGGCCAAAAACCGCGTGATTTTCGCCGCTAGCGGCCAAAAACTATGCGATTTTCGCAGCTGGCGGGCAAAAATCGCGATTTTCGCCGCTACCGGCCAAAAATAGCGCGATTTTCGCCACTAGCGGCCAAAAACCGTGCGATTTTCGCTGCTAACGGCCGAATTCCGCGCTATTTTGCGCAAAAAACATGCGATTTTCGCAGCTGGCGGGCAAAAATCGCGATTTTCGCCGCTACCGGCCAAAAATAGCGCGATTTTTGCCGCTACCGGCCAAAAACCGCGCGATTTTCGCCGCTAGCGGCCAAAAACTATGCGATTTTCGCAGCTGGCGGGCAAAAATCGCGATTTTCGCCGCTACCGGTCAAAAATAGCGCGATTTTCGCCGCTACTGGCCAAAAACAGCGCAATTTTCGCCGCTAGCGGCCAAAAACCATGCGATTTTCGCAGCTGCCGGGCAAAAATCGCGATTTTCGACGCTAGCGGCCAAAAACTGTGCGATTTTCGCCTCTAGCGGCCAAAAATCGGGCGATTTTTGCCGCTAACGGCCGAAAACCGCGCTATTTTCGACGCTAGCGGCCAAAAACAATGCGATTTTTGCAGCTGGCGGGCAGAAATCGCGCGAATTTCGCCGCTACCTGCCAAAAATCGACTGATTTTCGCCGCTAGCGGCCAAAAAAGGGGCTATTTTCGCCGCTAGCGGTCAAAAATCGTGCAAATTTCGCCGCTGGCGGCCAAAAATCGTGCGAATTCCGCCGCTAGCGGCCAAAAATCGCACGATTTTCGCCGCTAGCGGCCAGAAACTATGCGATTTTTGCAGCTGGCGGGCAAAAATAGCGCGATTTTTGCCGCTACCGGCCAAAATCTGCGCAATTTTCGCCTCTAGCGGCCAAAAACCATGCGATTTTCGCAGCTGGCAGGCAAAAATCGCGATTTTCGCCGCTACCGGCCAAAAACCGTGCGATTTTCGCCGCTAGCAGCCAAAAATCGGGCGATTTTTGCTGCTAACGGCCGAAAACCGCGCTATTTTCGACGCTAGCGGCCAGAAACCATGCGATTTTTGCAGCTGGCGGGTAAAAATCGTGCGAATTTCGCCGTTACCTGCCAAAAATCGACCGAATTTTGCCGCTAGCGGCCAAAAAAGGGGCTATTTTCGCCGCAAGCGGCCAAAAACCATGCGATTTTGGCAGCTGGCGGGCAAAAATTGCAATTTTCGCCGCTAGCGGCCAAAAATAGCGCGATTTTCGCCGCTAGCGGCCAAAAACCGTGCGATTTTCGCCGCTAGCGGCCAAAAACCATGCGATTTTTGCAGCTGGCGGGCAGAAATCGCGCGAATTTTGCCGCTACCTGCCAAAAATCGACCGATTTTCGCCGCTTGCGGCCAGAAACTAGGCGATTTTTGCAGCTGGCGGGCAAAAATAGCGCTATTTTCGCCGCTACCGGCCAAAAACCGCGTGATTTTCGCCGCTAGCGGCCAAAAACTATGCGATTTTCGCAGCTGGCGGGCAAAAATCGCGATTTTCGCCGCTACCGGCCAAAAATAGCGCGATTTTCGCCACTAGCGGCCAAAAACCGTGCGATTTTCGCTGCTAACGGCCGAATTCCGCGCTATCTTGCGCAAAAACCATGCGATTTTCGCAGCTGGCGGGCAAAAATCGCGATTTTCGCCGCTACCGGCCAAAAATAGCGCGATTTTTGCCGCTACCGGCCAAAAACCGCGCGATTTTCGCCTCTAGCGGCCAAAAACTATGCGATTTTCGCAGCTGGCGGGCAAAAATCGCGATTTTCGCCTCTACCGGTCAAAAATAGCGCGATTTTCGCCGCTACTGGCCAAAAACAGCGCAATTTTCGCCGCTAGCGGCCAAAAACCATGCGATTTTCGCAGCTGGCGGGCAAAAATCGCGATTTTCGACGCTAGCGGCCAAAAACCGTGCGATTTTCGCCTCTAGCGGCCAAAAATCGGGCAATTTTTGCCGCTAACGGCCGAAAACCGCGCTATTTTCGACGCTAGCGGCCAAAAACAATGCGATTTTTGCAGCTGGCGGGCAGAAATCGCGCGAATTTCGCCGCTACCTGCCAAAAATCGACTGATTTTCGCCGCTAGCGGCCAAAAAAGGGGCTATTTTCGCCGCTAGCGGCCAAAAATCGTGCAAATTTCGCCGCTGGCGGCCAAAAATCGTGCGAATTCCGCCGCTAGCGGCCAAAAATCGCACGATTTTCGCCGCTACCTGCCAAAAATCGATCGATTTTCGCCGCTAGCGGCCAGAAAGTATGCGATTTTTGCAGCTGGCGGGCAAAAATAGCGCGATTTTCGCCGCTACTGGCCAAAAACCGCGCGATTTTCGCCGTTAGCGGCCAAAAACCATGCGATTTTCGCAGCATGCGGGCAAAAATCGTGATTTTCGTCAATACCGGCCAAAAATAGCGCGATTTTCGCCGCTAGCGGCCAAAAACCGTGCGATTTTCGCCTCTAGCGGCCAAAGATCGGGCGATTTTTGCCGCTAACGACCGAAAACCGCGCTATTTTCGACGCTAGCGGCCAAAAACAATGCGATTTTTGCAGCTGGCGGGCAGAAATCGCGCGAATTTCGCCGCTACCTTCCAAAAATCGACCGATTTTCGCCGCTAGCGGCCAAAAAAGGGGCTATTTTCGCCGCTAGCGGCCAAAAATCGTGAATATTTCGCCGCTGGCGGCCAAAAATCGTGCGAATTTTGCCGCTAGCGGCCAAAAATCGCGCGATTTCCGCCGCTAGCGGCCAGAAACTATGCGATTTTTGCAGCTGGCGAGCAAAAATAGCGCGATTTTCGCCGCTACCGGAAAAAACTGCGCAATTTTCGCCTCTAGCGGCCAAAAACCATGCGATTTTCGCAGCTGGCAGGCAAAAATCGCGATTTTCGCCGCTACCGGCCAAAAACCGTGCGATTTTCGCCGCTAGCAGCCAAAAATCGGGCGATTTTTGCTGCTAACGGCCGAAAACCGCGCTATTTTCGACGCTAGCGGCCAGAAACCATGCGATTTTTGCAGCTGGCGGGTAAAAATCGCGCGAATTTCGCCGTTACCTGCCAAAAATCGACCGAATTTTGCCGCTAGCGGCCAAAAAAGGGGCTATTTTCGCCGCAAGCGGCCAAAAACCATGCGATTTTGGCAGCTGGCGGGCAAAAATTGCGATTTTCGCCGCTAGCGGCCAAAAATAGCGCGATTTTCGCCGCTAGCGGCCAAAAACCGTGCGATTTTCGCCGCTAGCGGCCAAAAACCATGCGATTTTTGCAGCTGGCGGGCAGAAATCGCGCGAATTTTGCCGCTACCTGCCAAAAATCGACCGATTTTCGCCGCTTGCGGCCAGAAACTAGGCGATTTTTGCAGCTGGCGGGCAAAAATAGCGCTATTTTCGCCGCTACCGGCCAAAAACCGCGTGATTTTCGCCGCTAGCGGCCAAAAACTATGCGATTTTCGCAGCTGGCGGGCAAAAATCGCGATTTTCGCCGCTACCGGCCAAAAATAGCGCGATTTTCGCCACTAGCGGCCAAAAACCGTGCGATTTTCGCTGCTAACGGCCGAATTCCGCGCTATTTTGCGCAAAAAACATGCGATTTTCGCAGCTGGCGGGCAAAAATCGCGATTTTCGCCGCTACCGGCCAAAAATAGCGCGATTTTTGCCGCTACCGGCCAAAAACCGCGCGATTTTCGCCGCTAGCGGCCAAAAACTATGCGATTTTCGCAGCTGGCGGGCAAAAATCGCGATTTTCGCCGCTACCGGTCAAAAATAGCGCGATTTTCGCCGCTACTGGCCAAAAACAGCGCAATTTTCGCCGCTAGCGGCCAAAAACCATGCGATTTTCGCAGCTGGCGGGCAAAAATCGCGATTTTCGACGCTAGCGGCCAAAAACCGTGCGATTTTCGCCTCTAGCGGCCAAAAATCGGGCGATTTTTGCCGCTAACGGCCGAAAACCGCGCTATTTTCGACGCTAGCGGCCAAAAACAATGCGATTTTTGCAGCTGGCGGGCAGAAATCGCGCGAATTTCGCCACTACCTGCCAAAAATCGACTGATTTTCGGCGCTAGCGGCCAAAAAAGGGGCTATTTTCGCCGCTAGCGGCCAAAAATCGTGCAAATTTCGCCGCTGGCGGCCAAAAATCGTGCGAATTCCGCCGCTAGCGGCCAAAAATCGCGCGATTTTCGCCTCTAGCGGCCAGAAACTATGCGATTTTTGCAGCTGGCGGGCAAAAATAGCGCGATTTTCGCCGCTACCGGCCAAAATCTGCGCAATTTTCGCCTCTAGCGGCCAAAAACCATGCGATTTTCGCAGCTGGCAGGCAAAAATCGCGATTTTCGCCGCTACCGGCCAAAAACCGTGCGATTTTCGCTGCTAGCAGCCAAAAATCGGGCGATTTTTGCTGCTAACGGCCGAAAACCGCGCTATTTTCGACGCTAGCGGCCAGAAACCATGCGATTTTTGCAGCTGGCGGGTAAAAATCGCGCGAATTTCGCCGTTACCTGCCAAAA
Organism: Procambarus clarkii; assembly: GCF_040958095.1. NCBI lineage: Eukaryota > Metazoa > Arthropoda > Malacostraca > Decapoda > Cambaridae > Procambarus > Procambarus clarkii. Next base: position 27,970 of record NW_027190651.1, read on the forward strand.
ATCGACCGAATTTTGCCGCTAGCGGCCAAAAAAGGGGCTATTTTCGCCGCAAGCGGCCAAAAACCATGCGATTTTGGCAGCTGGCGGGGAAAAATTGCAATTTTCGCCCGCTACCGGCCAAAAATAGCGCGATTTTTCGCCACTAGCGGCCAAAACCGTGCGATTTTCGCTGCTAACGGCCGAATTCCGCGCTATTTTGCGCAAAAACCATGCGATTTTCGCAGCTGGCGGGCAAAAATCGCGATTTTCGCCGCTACCGGCCAAAAATAGCGCGATTTTTGCCGCTACCGGCCAAAAACCGCGCGATTTTCGCCGCTAGCGGCCAAAAACTATGCGATTTTCGCAGCTGGCGGGCAAAAATCGCGATTTTCGCCGCTACCGGTCAAAAATAGCGCGATTTTCGCCGCTACTGGCCAAAACAGCGCAATTTTCGCCGCTAGCGGCCAAAAAACCATGCGATTTTCGCAGCTGGCGGGCAAAAATCGCGGATTTTCGACGCTAGCGGCCAAAAACCGTGCGATTTTCGCCTCTAGCGGCCAAAAATCGGGCGATTTTTGCCGCTAACGGCCGAAAACCGCGCTATTTTCGACGCTAGCGGCCAAAAACAATGCGATTTTTTGCAGCTGGCGGGCAGAAATCGCGCGAATTTCGCCGCTACCTGCCAAAAATCGACTGATTTTCGCCGCTAGCGGCCAAAAAAGGGGCTATTTTCGCCGCTAGCGGCCAAAAATCTTGCAAAGTTCGCCGCTGGCGGCCAAAAATCGTGCGAATTCCGCCGCTAGCGGCCAAAAATCGCGCGATTTTCGCCGCTAGCGGCCAGAAACTATGCGATTTTTGCAGCTGGCGGGCAAAAATAGCGCGATTTTCGCCGCTACCGGCCAAAATCTGCGCAATTTTCGCCTCTAGCGGCCAAAAACCATGCGATTTTCGCAGCTGGCAGGCAAAAAATCGCGATTTTCGCCGCTACCGGCCAAAAACCGTGCGATTTTCGCCGCTAGCAGCCAAAAATCGGGCGATTTTTGCTGCTAACGGCCGAAAACCGCGCTATTTTCGACGCTAGCGGCCAGAAAACCATGCGATTTTTGCAGTTGGCGGGTAAAAATCGCGCGAATTTCGCCGTTACCTGCCAAAAATCGACCGAATTTTGCCGCTAGCGGCCAAAAAAGGGGCTATTTTCGCCGCAAGCGGCCAAAAACCATGCGATTTTGGCAGCTGGCGGGCAAAAATTGCAATTTTCGCCGCTAGCGGCCAAAATAGCGCGATTTTCGCCGCTAGCGGCCAAAAACCGTGCGATTTTCGCCGCTAGCGGCCAAAAACCATGCGATTTTTGCAGCTGGCGGGCAGAAATCGCGCGAATTTTGCCGCTACCTGCCAAAAATCGACCGATTTTCGCCGCTAGCGGCCAAAAACTATGCGATTTTCGCAGCTGGCGGGCAAAAATCGCGATTTTTCGCCGCTACCGGTCAAAAATAGGCGATTTTCGCCGCTACTGGCCAAAAACAGCGCAATTTTCGCCGCTAGCGGCCAAAAACCATGCGATTTTCGCAGCTGGCGGGCAAAAATCGCGATTTTCGACGCTAGCGGCCAAAAACCGTGCGATTTTCGCCTCTAGCGGCCAAAAAATCGGGCGATTTTTGCCGCTAACCGGCCGAAAACCGCGCTATTTTCGACGCTAGCGGCCAAAAACAATGCGATTTTTGCAGCTGACGGGCAGAAATCGCGCGAATTTCGCCGCTACCTGCCAAAAATCGACTGATTTTCGCCGCTAGCGGCCAAAAGAGGGGCTATTTTCGCCGCTAGCGGCCAAAAATCGTGCAAATTTCGCCGCTGGCGGCCAAAAATCGTGCGAATTCCGCCGCTAGCGGCCAAAAATCGCGCGGATTTTCGCCGCTAGCGGCCAAAAACTGCGCAATTTTCGCCTCTAGCGGCCAAAAACCACGGATTTTCGCAGCTGGCAGGCAAAAATCGTGCGAATTCCGCCGCTAGCGGCCAAAAATCGCGCGATTTTCGCCGCTAGCGGCCAGAAACTATGCGATTTTGCAGCTGGCGGGCAAAAATAGCGCTATTTTTGCCGCTACCGGCCAAAAACCGCGTGAGTTTCGCCGCTAGCGGCCAAAAACTATGCGATTTTCGCCGCTAACGGCCAAAAATAGCGGCGATTTTCGCCACTAGCGGCCAAAAACCGTGCGATTTTTGCTGCTAACGGCCGAATACCGCCGCTATTTTGCGCAAAAAACCATGCGATTTTCGCAGCTGGCGGGCAAAAATCGCGATTTTCGCCGCTACCGGCCAAAAATAGCGCGATTTTGCCGCTACCGGCCAAAAACCGCGCGATTTTCGCCGCTAGCGGCCAAAAACTATGCGATTTTCGCAGCTGGCGGGCAAAAATCGCGAT